>NC_091750.1:71484761-71562261 GCF_043380555.1 Nothobranchius furzeri
ACAGCTGCATCGTCATAGGGCGTTGCTAAAACTAGAACATGAACGTGAACCAGAGAAAATTAACGTTCTTTTTTCCTTTTATAGAAAATGAAGCTAAACCCACTGAGAGAACTCTCAGTTGGTATCGAGGACCGTGTTTTTCTCCTTGTTTGTTATTGTTGTTTTATTTTCCTACATGCTACTTATGAACTTGGCACATGTGTTGTTTTGTTTCACAACCAACAGCTCTGTAGACGGACCGACTTCTGAATCTTTAGCCTGATTTATAGGTCTGCTCAAGGGCTCTCTGACGAGCTCCCAGAGGATGACGGAGATATGCCAAAAATTTTAAACATCCATCGAAAGTGATGGAGAACACAAGCTTGTGATTGGTCAGGACACCACTTCCTGTATATTCATCAGCGGCACCGCTGTAGCTCTGTTAAAAACTAAACAGGTATTAAGCAGCAGACCCAGAACAGATTGAAGAACGCATCGCGGAAAAAGTCAGAAAATATTAACATCTATTCACTTGTGAGTGAAGGAGTACTAAATACGGAGCAAATGTGGACCGAAACGACGGGAAAAGTGGGTTTATAGGTGGCGGCCGCAAGAAGAGGTGGAGGAGAATGAAGGACAAATTTCTCTCTGAAATATAAAAACACATTAGTAAATACACTATCAGGGACCGCATACGTGAGTGTTATGGTGGCAGGATACCACAGAATAGCGCTACGCCCTCTGTTGTCCTGGCGGGGAATAGCTTTGCAACACTCCCTGCCTGAACCGAAGTTCTAATGTGAAACCCTTTCTGACACTCCGTGTGCGTCCCTCTGTTGCGGAGCTCACTTTGAACTATAAACCGGCTTTAGATGAAGCATAGAGTAAAGTTCCAATCAGACGACTGGTTGACTGTAATAAACAGGAGCTCCATTATGAGGTACACACCAATATGAAAATCTAGGGCAATATGGGGTATTAATACTATTGACTGATGCAATACATCTACACGTGTAAAAGAGACCATATTTTGGCTCTTTGCCTCCGTTTCTAGCAGAAACTGATGGCTTCATTAATGACTGAAGAAATCTTCAAGCAGCTTGTTACACAAACAAAATGACTTCATGAATAAATGCACATGAAATCACCAGTCAAAGAAAATCCATGCCCCTCAGAAAGGGAAATCATGAATATAACAGAAGATGAGTTTCTGAAGGTCAGGAGATAAAAAAGCCCGGACCATGAAGCTAACTCCGGATGTTCTCTCAAAAGTGTTTGCTTCAGAAAACACCAAGAATGTTCCTGTCGCTGTAGGCTGCGGATAACAGAATCCACCCTCTAATACCCTCCACTCCTCCTCTCTGTCATTTCTCTGTTTCTGTTTTCACAGACAAAAACATCTGCAGGCAGAAAACTGTCTGCTAACGTCTGAAATAACGTGTCACATCATCAGACTTCTCTCCCAGGACCCCAAAAGTGTTTCAGACATTCTGAAAGTCGTCACAGGGCTCTGCTGCAGCAGAGGTGGCACCGAGTGAATTATTGGATTTATTAGACACGGAGAGGACAAACAATTCACCTTCTGGCGTAACCTCCAGCGGGGCGGAGCAGTGAACCGATAAAACAAAAGCCTGAAGTGTGTTTAAAGGTTTCTGTGAATGGAATCAGACAACAGCAAAGAAACATTCAAGCCTGTAAACAACAACGTGTAATGCATCACAGGAAGTGAAACAATGACGATGAAAGAGTGAACAAACGTTCTTACTTTGTGGTGACAGGCAACGAGAACATGTAGAAATGGTTCAGCCTGCTTCTCTGGAGCAAACCTGTGTGTTAACACGGAAAAAATCCATAAGCAACGACCTAAGAGAAGCAGCATGAGCTGCTCGCCAAACAGGGAAGGGTCAAAGGTCATTACCAAACTGTCTGTAGTCCAGGGTTATTCACAAGTGGAAAACCTTTAAGATTAACCAGGTTCACCCTAAGGTCAGCGGTCAGGGGCATGACAAAAGCTCCATCCCATACTCTACAGGCCTAACACAGCAGGTTAAAGGTCAAAGGTCATGGCAGGGAAAAATAACTCACCTTTGGTATGTGGAAACCACTCAATTCAATTCAATTCAATTCATTTTTATTTATATGGCTCCAAATCACGACAAGAGTCATCTCAAGGCACTTCACATGGTAAACATTCCAATCCAGGTCAGGTCATTAAGCCAATCAGAAAAAAATGTTTCCTATGTAAGGAACCCAGCAAATCTCATCAAGTCACTGACTAGTGTCAGTGACTATACAGCAATCCTCATGCTAAGCAAGCATATAGCGACAGTGGAGAGGAAAACTCCCTTTTAACAGGAAGAAACCTCCAGAGAATCCTGGCTCAGTATAAGCAGCCATCCTCCACAACTCACTGGGGATCGAGAAGACAGAGCAGGCACACACACACACACACACACACACACACACACACACACACACACACACACACACACACACACACACACACACACACACACACACACACACACACACACACACACACACACACACACACACACACACACACACACACACACACACACACACACACACACGCACACACACACACACACGCACGCGCACACACACACACACACACACACACACACACACACACACACACACACACACACACACACACACACACACACACACACACACACACACACACACACACACACACACACACACACACACACACACACACACACACGCACGCGCACTCACTCACACTCACTCCACACACACACACACACACACACACACACACACACACACACACACACACACACACGCATGCACGCACGCACGCACGCGCACGCACGCACGCACACTCACTCACTCCACACACACACACACACACACACACACACACACACACACACACACACACACACACACACACACACACACACACACACACGCACGCGCACACACGCACACTCACTCACACTCACTCCACACACACACACACACACACACACACACGCACGCATGCACGCACGCACGCACGCGCACGCACGCACGCACGCACACTCACTCACACTCACTCCACACACACACACACACACACACACACACACGCACGCGCACACACGCACACTCACTCACACTCACTCCACACACACACACACACACACACACACACACACACACACACACACACACACACACACACACACACGCATGCACGCACGCACGCACGCGCACGCACGCACGCACACTCACACACACTCACTCCACACACACACACACACACACACACACACACACACACACACACACACACACACACACACTTAGAGAAAAAGTAAACAGCTGAAATTGCAGAAAATAATACAGTTAAAGGGCAGATAGTAGAAGAAAGTAATAGAGTGTGAAAAGTGGTCAGTGTGTCCTCCAGCAGTCTAAGCCTATAGCAGCATAACTACAGAGATAACTCTGGATAACCTAGCCTTTTTAGATGGAGGCATGTTGGAGGCAGGGCAAGGGAGAGCCGTCTTTACCAACTGTACACTCCACCTCCCTCTACTCCCCCACTTGTCCAGATCTGGGCTAACATCAGATTTTAACCATAAGCCATATCAAATAAAAATGTTTTACGCCTAGTCTTAAAAGCAGACGAGGTGTCTGCCTCACAGACTAAGGCTGGGAGCTGGTTCCACAGGAGAGGAGCCTGATAACTAAAAGATCTGCCTCCCATCCTAATTTTAGATATTCTGGGAACCACCAGTAAACCCACAGTCTGAGAGCGAAGTGCTCGGTTAGGAACATATGGAACAATCAGATTACTGATGTATGATGGAGCTTGATTATTAAGAGCTTTATATGTGAGAAGAAGGATCTTAGAATCTATTCTGAATTTAACAGGTAGCCAATGTAGGGAAGCTAAGACAGGAGAGATATGATCTCTCTTTTTAATTCTCATCAGAACTCTAGCTGCAGCATTTTGGACAAGCTGAAGACATTTAACTACATTCTGTGGACTTCCTGAGAGTAATGAATTACAGTAATCCAGTCTTGATGTAATAAATGCATGAACTAGTTTTTCAGCATCACTCCTGGAAAGTATGCTTCTAATCTTAGCAATATTCCGAAGGTGAAAAAAGGAAACCAGACTGCTGGAGCTCATTCCCAGGGGCAAGGCGCACGCTCCAAGGCCGACTTTGGGGCCTGCCTCCGGGCACAAAGTGGGGGAGTGCGGGCCCCACCGGGTCTGGTTCTCAGACAAATACCAGACTGCTGGAGTTTATTCCCATAGCTTCAGGGGTCAAGGCACCCCCCCCCCCCCCATTAGCCGACCAAAGTGCTCGAGCTGGTCCATAATCTGTTTTATCTCCTGAAATAACATAAGCCTGCAGGAATTCTGCTGTGTAGTGGAGTTGCTAATGCTAATGGTTAGCTTCTACTAGATGAGATGATCTCTGCTGTTTCATGAATGCTAAACCAACTCTCAAACTCTAGAACACTATAGAGGACCTCATGGTGGACTCACACGTCCACGTACGCGTTTGTGCGTACGTGTGTGTGTGTGTGTGTGTGTGTGTGTGTGTGTGTGTGTGTGTGTGTGTGTGTGTGTGTGTGTGCGTGTGTCTGCTCTGTCTTCTCGATCCTCAGTGAGTTGTGGAGGATGGCTGCTTACACTGAGCCAGGATCCTCTGGAGGTTTCTTCCTGTTAAAAGGGAGTTTTCCTCTCCACTGTCGCTAAATGCTTGCTTAGTATGAGGATTGCTGTAAAGACTCTGACACTAGTCAGTGACTTGATGCAATTTGCTGGGTTCCTTATATAGGAAACATTTTTTTTCTGATTGGCTTAATGACCTGATCTGGATTGGAATGTTTACCATGTGAAGTGCCTTGAGACGACTCTTGTCGTGATTTGGAGCTATATAAATAAAATTGAATTGAATTGAGTGGTTTCCACATACCAAAGGTGAGTTATTTTTCCCTGCCATGACCTTTGACCTTTAACCTGCTGTGTTAGGCCTGTAGAGTATGGGATGGAGCTTTTGTCATGCCCCTGTCCTCTGACCTTAGGGTGAACCTGGTTAATCTTAAAGGTTTTCCACTTGTGAATAACCCTGGACTACAGATAGTTTGGTGGATTTTAAGATCCTTCTTCTCACATATAAAGCTCTTAATAATCAAGCTCCATCATACTTCAGTGATCTGATTGTTCCATATGTTCCTAACCGAGCACATCGCTCTCAGACTGCAGGTCTACTGGTGGTTCCCAGAATATCTAAAATTAGGATGGGAGGCAGATCTTTTAGTTATCAGGCTCCTCTCCTGTGGAACCAGCTCCCAGCTTTAGTCCGTGAGGCAGACACCTTGTCTACTTTTAAGACTAGGCTTAAAACATTTTTATTTGATAGGGCCTATGGTTAAAATCTGATGTTAGCCCAGATCTGGACAAGTGGGAAAGTACAGGGAGGTGGAGTGTACAGTCGGTAAAGACGGCTCTCCCTTGTCCTGACTCCAACATGCCTCCATCTTTTTATTAAGGTCCAGAGATATCACTGATCTAAACCTGAGCTGGATCATTAATCTGTGGACTGGGCCCTTAGAATCAAAAGAGTTTGTTTTTACTACAGGGAATTTTATTCAAACACTTTGTATTGAATTAGAGACAAGGAGAGAGAGAGAGGTGGGACGTTTAAGAATATTTATTTTATAATTATTTGAAACAATCACGAGGACTAACTCTCTAGAAATGGATGCAGATGGATGTAATGCTGAAGTGTTGGTGTGTGTGTGTCAGTTCAGAATCTCCGTCTGGTAGAGGCGAGTCTGAGTGCGAGATGTTGTTTACCCTAACTGACCGAAGATGGATTTAAAGAGGGAGACATGAGACAAAATCTATGCCAATCCACGTACTGTGAGGAGACTCCCGTGTTAGATCCAGGTGCCAGGTCCTTGGACCCTCCTTGTGCTGGAACTGGTGAAACAGTGTCGGCAGCACGACAAACCAGCCTGTGGAACGTCTCCCAGTACAACGGCAGGTTTCAGCGTCACGTAGAGACCCCCCTCCTTTCTGGGTCAGAGAGTTCAACTTTTATTCTGAAGGAACCGTCGTCTTGTTGATAAAACGACAGAATTTTCCAGCTTGACAGTTCTCAGCTTAAAAGTAGAAAATACAGCTGGCCAGTCTGTACTTCACTTAGCGAGGATGGACATCAGATGGATTTGAGAGCTGGTCGAGTACTTGGTTGGAACTGCGTTGAACCAAGTTGAACTACGTTGAAACTTAGTTGGAACTTCGATGGAACTGAATTAAAATGGCGTTGTTCTGTTTTATTAAGCTTAGTTGTTTTTGATTCTTAGCCAATCGGAGTGGACAGATTAACTAAACACCACAGGACTCTGCCCCGCATCAGAGAGGAAGTTCTGATTGGATGAGTGAACAATGTGTCATGTGTTTACCATATGTGGATCAGGATGTCTGGCTCAGTTAGCCCAAAGTCTTGCTATTCATTAAACACATAAATCATAACATTGTGATTTCACAGATCAGTCACCTGATTATTATTGACCAACAGTTGTGTTGATTAGCTTTATTAGAAATAAAGTTCTTTGATTAACTAATGAAAAGCGTTCTTCGACCTTCTTCTGTCTTCTTTGCTGGAATGTAAACATCTGAAGCAAGCACAAGACCTTGGCAATTTATGCACACTGTCACTGTGTCAAAGGGCAGCTGTTAAGGGCAGAAATGGCATATTCATAACGCTACAACATTGCAGATCAACTAGAGTCAGCGGTAGAATCGTGTTGCTCCACATCCTGCCGTCTGAAGCTACTTTCTCCTCCTGAGAAAAGTTGATCTTTAATTAAAAAACAACTGGAATGTGAGGAGAAGCAGAGGTTTCTGATCTTTGGAGCTCAGACCTCATCTGTTGTTTTATTTATTTAAGGAAACTAAACTACGGCAACTCATTTGTATCATTTCTTAGGCCTGATTTGAGTTTGTGCTTCCCTTAAGAAGCTGCCTTTTGTTTTACCAAACAGCTGAAGACAAGCACTTGGTGGGGGAGTCAGGCCTTTATCATACATCTTCATGGTGAGTTTTAGTTCAGAGAAAGTAGCTGAGTTGCTTCCTGGGAAGAGGAAAAAGTGATTGTGTCGTGGCTGCGAGGCACGCGCTGTCAGATTTGCAGAGCTCTTAATTTCATCCGACTGGAACGTTGATTCCTGCGGCAAACTTTCACTCCGGTCACAACCGATTCGGAAAACTTACCCCGGCTTCGAATCCCCAGCAAAATAAGAAATGACTGTTTTATCCTGGAAGCCAGACACTTTGACGGGCCCATCCTGAGACCAGCAGACATGTGAAAGTCGTGTTACTGCAGGACTAAAGAGCTGAAGCATATTTTAACTTTCATCTTCAGGCAGCAGAAAAATCAAACTGTCAAAACGTCTCCAGTCCAGTTTATTATAAACACAACTTCTGGGCAATTAGCATCTCTGTCAGTTAAATTTCACAGTTTATTTAAACTAGTCTGCCCAAAGACTCAGTCTTTGTGTCCTTTAAGCATTTGTGTTTCCTTTGTAGGAAAGACGACTTCCTTATGCAGGAGACGAGCGGTGAAGTCGTCATTTAACAACTGGAACCACAGGAAGAGTCATAGGAAAAACAAATCAGTCGATAAAATCAGGAAATAAACACATGATGTGAAGAGCCGACCCAACCCTAACCCACGTACCGAAACCTAGAGCTAAACCCGACTTAACCATGAACCAGGCCTAAGACGGACTTAAGCCTGCTTCTTCTTTTCTCACCATGAAAGGTGATTAATTATCTAAAGAAACGATTTAAGGTCTAATTTGAACATTTTATCCAAATGTGACAGGGTGAGTGTCACTGTGTCCCGACTAATCATGGGCCCTGCCGATTTGGCCAAGGGGATGTCCCTCACCCAGGAGTCTGGGGATCGAATCCCTGCCCGGGCCCTCGTTTCGCCACCTTGCCACAGAAAGTATGAAGGAAAATAATTATTGGACTTCTCGTGTTAGCTTTGCAGCAACTGGATCAGGTTTACAAAAGGAACTGAACTTCTTTATTTTTCTACTTTGAGCAAAACGTAAAATTTTGCAGCAAACCTGAATTTAAAAAATGGTCGAATGTGCGATTTTTACGTTGATCTAATACCGGACATGAGAAAAAGTCTTTTTTCTAATAAATTCGGCTTTGAAAAATCTAACAAGAGTGCAAAACTATTCTGCTGAATTATCATAAAGCTGCAAAACGTTTTCTCAGAATGAAAATCTATACAACTCTAATTCAACAGTCAAATTAGACGAACTATTAAATCCAGCTAATGGACCAAACCTAACCCCGTCATTGGGCTTGTTTCTGAGTGGGCAGATGTGTAGGTCCTCCTGCAGCTCGACGATGACCTGTGAGCAGCTGAGTGGAGAGTCTGAAACCATCCTGGTCGGAGGGAACACGCCCCGAACGCATCCGGAAAGCCGGATGCTTTGATTTTATTCTGATTGTCTCCGAGGCTGCTGCTGAATGATCACCAATGATGGTTTTGGTGTTTCAGACACAAAGCTCAGAGTGTGAAACACACCTGCTGCTTTCATCAGACACTCGAGCCAGCCAGTCAGAGGCATGAATGAGCCAAATGATTTGATGCCCATCAAACTCCTCGGGTGTGTGCCGCCCAGTCTCTGCTGGACTGACTAGGAACCGTTACAGCTTCGTGTTTCAGACCATTTCTACTTCCCTCACTCGTGTTGCTCCTCATTTCTTCTGGTAAACACCAACAGGATGCTGAGAACAGCGGGACAGCTTCCAGGACGTGTGAATAAAAACCTGCGTGGTAACTGAAGTACTCACTAATGATGCTGGTGATCAGAATTTGGCTCTGACAGCCGGTATCTGGCCACGCTCACCGTCATTTTCTCTTGAATCCCTTCATCCATTACAGAACAAGCTGCACACCTTCTGAGATAATGATGGCGGTGATGATGATCGGTGATGATGGCGGCTATTACACACGATGGCTGCTTCCTTTCAAAAGCACACACCGGTTTGGTAGGTGGGAATCTGGGTTTTAGGTTTTCATACCAGCTTCCTAACCTTCATGTTGGATAAAATGTCTTACATTTTACTTTTGATTAAACTATCACCAGTGGAGGTGGCTCAGGAATCTGGTCGGCATGCCTCCTGGAGGCCTCCCTGGTGAGGTTTTCCAAGCACGTCCAGCCAGGAGAAGACCTAAAGGAAGACCCAGGACATGCTGGAGGGACATGTCTCACAGCTGGCCAGGGAACACTTTGGGATTACCCCGGATGAGCTGGCCCAAGTGGCTGGGGAGAGGGAAGTCTGGACGTCTCGGAAGGGAGGGAGGGATGGATGGATGGATGGATGATGGCTAAATGAATGAAAGGATGGATGATGGATAGATGAATGAATGGATGATGGATGAATGAATGAATGGATGGTGGATGAATGAATGAATGGATGATGGATGAATGAATGAATGACGGATAAATGAATGAACAAATGAACGAACGAAGATGACTGGATAGATCAGTGGTTCCCAAACTTATTTAGCTGCGCACCCCCCATCCTCCACACTAGAGTCGTGGCTATGGAACCACTTAATTATGCTTTAATCACCGAGTAGTAGAGTAGGAGTTGACACAGCCTGCGCACAGCTCCGTGAGAGGCTGAATGGATGATTTTGTCACTGAGTCCCGTTAGGTGCTATTTCAGCCAAAAAAATTAAATCACTCACTCCTGCATGCGCTCTTCAGCACCCGTGGGCAGGGCCGGCTCTAGGTAATTTGGTGCCCAAGGCGAGAGTGCCCCTTTGCCCAAACCCGTCCACCCACCCACCACACATTGGAAAAAGCAACTCCACAGTTATTTCTTAGTTACAAATTTTTTATTTTAAATATTCACACAGCAACTCTTTAAAGTCAACAGCCTGAAGAATAAATGTAAGCTTGAAAGATAAGTAACCTGAGAATATTACAATAACCAACAACTCAAAATGTCGTGCAAATGTCATTGGGGGGATGCAAAATCAACAGCAGCATTAAACTGTGCAATCAAAAGCAAAACTTAAATATCAAAGTGTCATCATAAAGAAAGTTCTACTTTCCATTTTGTTCAACTGCTGTGGCCAGTCAGCAGGATCCATGGGGCCAGCAGCTCACACATGTTCACAGACATCTGTTGAAGCTGATGATGATGTGTCTTCAGGCTGTTGGATTGGAGCACTGAGTCTGCTGGTGTTGTGTTCTTCTTCTGTGAGAAAATAAACACACACACACACACACACACACACACACACACACACACACACACACACACACACACACACACACACACACACACACACACACACACACACACACACACACACACACACACACACACACACACAAAGCAACTTAACCCTCTGATGCATGAATTAAGAACAGTGCCACTTTCCCATTCAATATTTCTCAGTCATGTCAGGGTTCATTTCAAGATCCTGGTTCTGGTCTATAGGGCCTTACATGGACAAGCACCATCTTACATTGGTGATCTTCTTAGTCCCTACACCCCCAGCAGGTCCCTGAGGTCCAGTGACCAAAACCTACTGGTTGTGCAGCACCAGGCTAAAGACCAAAGGTGACAGATCATTTGCTGCTGTGACCCCCAGACTCTGGACCTCTCTCCCCCTGAGCCTGAGATCAGTGGACTCAGTGGTCTCCTTTAAAAAGCAGCTGAAGACTCACTTGTTCAAGCTGGCTTTTGTATGACCTTCTTCACCACTCTCTATTCTGCTCTCCCCACCAATTCCACCTTCCTCAGGATCCACTGATTTCCCTCTTTCCTGTTCACTCTCTCTCTTTCTTAACATTTATTTAATACAATTATCTATTTTTGCTCATTTTAAATATATTTTTAAACATTTTCTAAATGCTTTTTTACATTTTTACATTTTTTGTTTTTGTGAAGCGCCTTGTGATTTTTATCTTGAGAGGCGCTATAGAAATGATATTTTCTTCTTCTTCTTCATGTGCAGTGATGCTTTTCATTATTTGTAATGTTACTGGACTTTTCATTTTATTGATCTTTTTTATCTGTTCAATGAAAACATGAATACAATTATCAAAAACAGGTGGAAGTGAGAGCATCCATGGGAAATATTTGAAAAAAACTTATGTCTCCCTCTCAGGTGCTCTTCAGCATCAAATAAATCGTAGAATATGAGGAAGAAGATCCGGTGATCTGAGGCACTCTGAGGATTTCATTTATTAAACAAGGAAACGCCGAAGCGTTTTGGTACGACCTTCAGGGCATAAACCTTTATGCCTTGAAGATGACTCACTAATGTCACAAAAACTAATGTCCATCTTTTTTTTTTTTTTTTTTTTTACAAATTTACAGCCTAACTGACAATAACATCTTAAGGAGACAATTTCAGATGTGTATGTTCAGATTATTTAATATTCTCAATGCTAAATCAATGCTGCAGTGATTGTGCCAAAAACAAGTGTCTGGTGTGGATTCAAATAAATTAATTTAGCATATCGATATATGTGATAAGCCGATTAATTTGAAAAAGTCCGTTTCTACTGCTGATTACAAATAGCCTAAGTAACTCACCTGGTTCTAGATGCTGAGATTGTAGCTCAGTAAATGTGCTGCTGCTGCGTCATGCCTGGATAGAAGACGCTGTAGCGTAAACAAGAAAGAGACGGTATAAGATGTCATGCTGTGTTTAGGCAGTTCTCACTTCCCGCCGGGCCCGGCGGCAGCTGGGGAGTCCCCGCCACGGCCGCGGCGGTGCCGCCCGCCCGATGTGTCGGATAAAGTTGAAATTTTGCTACACCCACCTAACGTTCTTCTGATATCAAAATATTACATTCATATTGTATGCGTACTTAAAACTTGAATCGAAGTTCATAAAAAGGCTGCAATCATACTCGAAAAAAAAAAACGGTAAAAAAAATCTTACATTCTTCATCATCACAGTGAGGCTCAACAGGTGTAGAAGACAGTCCCACCCCCGTGGTGTCAACAGGTGCTTGTGTGGCTGCAGATATTGTCTCACTGCATCTGGACACGACGATTCAAAAGTAAAATTAATTGGTTAAAGTTATGAGATACTGTATTGTGTATGTAAACAGCTAGCGAGGGTTCGTCCATGGACCGTGCGTGGCAGGAGAGGCAGTTAGCTACAATGGTACTGCAAAAAGTTCTCGTCTCGTCTCGTCTTCCTCCGCTTATCCGGGTCCGGGTCGCGGGGGCAGCATCCCAACTAGGGAGCTCCAGGCCGTCCTCTCCCCGGCCTTGTCCACCAGCTCCTCCGGCAGGACCCCAAGGCGTTCCCGGACCAGATTGGAGATGTAACCTCTCCAACGTGTCCTGGGTCGACCCGGGGGGCTTCTGCCGGCAGGACATGCCCGAAACACCTCCCCGGGGAGGCGTCCAGGAGGCATCCTGACCAGATGCCCAAACCACCTCAACTGGCTCCTTTCGATCCGGAGGAGCAGCGGTTCTACTCCGAGTCCCTCCCGAATGTCCGAGCTCCTCACCCTATCTCTAAGGCTGAGCCCGGCCACCCTACGGAGGAAACTCATTTCAGCCGCTTGTATCCGCGATCTCGTTCTTTCGGTCATTACCCAAAGCTCATGACCATAGGTGAGGATTGGGACGTAGATCGACCGGTAAATCGAGAGCCTGCAAAAAGTTATTTAGCCAAATGTATAAAGTCTGCATACCTCTGCTTTGGGCCCGTTTTTTTTTTCTTTTTCCTTCCTTTGCTTCCAGAATGCTGATCCCGATGGCTTAGGTGTTCTTTTCATCGTAAAAGATATGAAAAGTTTCAACGCGACGACAACAGGTTGTCCTTCTACAGCGCTACACACGCACGTGATCGACGGCACCCGTAACGGTCAAATGCATCGGAGCGGTGGCCCAAGCGGGATCTCGTCATGCAGCCAGATCATTAGAATTTAAATACTGATGTTTTAATTTCATGTCATTTCAGAGGGCAATTTTGAGTATGTAGAGTGCATTTCATATTACAAACATAAATTTAAAAAACTTTTTTTTATTTTTATTTTTTGAAATTTTGCGCCCTATACATCAGATGGCGCCCCAGGCGGCCGCCTGTGTCGCCTATCGGCAAAGCCGGCCCTGGTTGTTCAAATAAAAAAATAAAAAATAAAGACTGAACAAACATTCATACCCTGGTTCACCGGAGATCTGTCCTTCTTCGTGGTCACTGACTTCAGATATAAGCCTTCTGGGACATCTAATAGATCGTGTTGATTTTCTTTGAGGCATTTCCATAATTTCATGCTGGTTTTTAGCTTCCCCGTTCCGTTATCCACTTTCACCGCGGCGCTGCTCTCCGTTTCAGTCAGGCTGTACAGCAAGATTTCCCCTCGTATCGATATTTTCCATAACTCTAATTGCTTCATGCTATAGAACGTTGGAAAGCTGCTTTTATGTACTTTTAGGAACCGTTGGAAGTTTTTGAATCTGATCAGCCATTCAAAAGTTATAAAACGGAGCATTTTGGATGATAAACTCAGCACGTCTCTCAATTTGTGTTGTGATTCGTTGCGCTCAAGACAGGGAATCCCGGTGGCTACCGTAATGTATTGTATATGCACGAAAAGCCCCATTTTTATTCTTCTCAGCACTTTTGGAATTTTAATGATATCTTGAACGGTTCAGGAATTATGGTAACGAGAAGCATGTCCAATCCCGTCTGCGGCGACAGGTTGTTTAATAACAATATTGTGGCATTAACAGAGGGGTGCCGGCGGTCAGGGCTAGGAGGCGTCTTCGGTGAGGCGAAGCTGGAGGAGGAGAGGCCGGACGGTGATCGGAGGAGAGGAACCGGAGCAGGCACACTCAGGGGAGAATCTCCCCGCTGGATCCTTTAACGAGTTTGGGTCGGATCATTCTGTCACATATGCCGGAGTACGAAGCGGAGGTGAGGATCCACGAGCGGGTGAAGAAGCAGGCAGGTAGGCAGACGGGAACATTAAACACAAGGCTTCATTCTGGGACACGTAGGACAAGGAAACAATGATCCGACACAAGACACAGAACAGAAGGGGTTTAAATACAAGAGGGCCGGGAGCTAGGGTGATTGGGAAACGAGAGGCAGGTGGGAGCAATTAAAGGAGACACAAGGCTGAACCAAACGGGGAGACAGGACAGGGTGTGACAGTACCCCCCCTCAAAGGGCGGATCCCAGACACCCACAGGAACAAGGAGCAAGGCGGCAGGAGGGGGACCCGGAGGGAGGGCCAAGAGGAAACGAGGGACCAACGGAGAGGAGGCAGGGACCAGCAGAGTCCGGGGCCTGCACCTGGGGCAGAGGAGGAGGAGATGACGGGCTCTTGGAGGCCTGCATCTGCGGCAGAGGAGGAGGCGACGGGCTCTTGGAGGCCTGCGTCTGTGGCAGAGGAGGAGGCGATGGGCTCTTGGAGGCCTGCAGCAGAGGAGGAGGCGACGGGTTCTTGGAGGCCTGCGTCTGTGGCGGATGAGGAGATGACGGGCTCTTGGAGGCCTGCGTCTGCGGCGGAGGAGGAGGCGATGGGCTCTTGGAGGCCTGCGTTTGCGGCGGAGGAGGAGGCGACGGGTTCTTGGAGGCCTGCGTCTGTGGCGGAGGAGGAGACGACAGGCTCTTGGAGGCCTGCGTCTGTGGCAGAGGAGGAGGCGACGGGCTCTTGGAGGCCTGCGTCTGCGGCAGAGGAGGCGGCGACGGGCTCTTGGAGGCCTGCGTCTGCGGCAGAGGAAGCGGCGACGGGCTCTTGGAGGCCTGCGTCTGCGGCAGAGGAGGAGACCCCGACGGGCTCTTGGGGGCCCGCGCTTGGTGAGGGCAGGACCGGCGGCGGCCGAAGGCAGAGACGCCAGAGGAGACGTCCTTGACTTCTGGACTGGAGGTGGCGTCGTCGGCCTCTGGACTGGAGGCGTCGTTGTCGGCTTCTGGCCTGGAGGCATCGTCGTCGGCTTCCGGGCCGGAGGCAGCGTCGCCGGCCTCTGGGCCGGAGGTGGTGTCGACCATGGGACTGGAGACGGCGTCGACCACGGGACTGGAGACGGCGTTGACGTTGGACACGATGGAGCGTCAACCTCTGGACTGGCGAGAGCGTCGACCCCTGGGCTGGCGAGAGCGTTGACCCCTGGGCTGGCGAGAGTGTCGACCTCTGGGCTGGCGAGAGCGTCGACCTCTGGAGTGGATGAGGCGTCGACCTCTGGAGTGGATGAGGCGCCGACTTCAGAACACGAGGAGGCGTCGACTTCTGGTCCGGAGGCGTCGACTTCTGGTCCGAGGGCGTCAACTTCTGGCCCGGGGGCATCGACTTCTGGCCCGGGGGCGTCGACTTCTGGTCCGGGGGCGTCGACCTCCGGTCTGGGGGCGTCGACTTCTGAATCGTCTGCTTCTGGACCAGAACCATCTGCTTCTGGGCCGGAACCGGAACCGTCTGCTTCTGGGCCGGAACCGGAACCGTCTACTTCTGGACAGGAACCGGAACCATCTGCTTCTGGGCCAGAACTGTCTGCTTCTGGGCCGGAACCGGAACCATCTGCCTGTTGGGGTTATTAGGTAGCGAATAATTAGTAAGCTTCTACTCACTTTTGGATTCTTCAATAAATTCTGTAAATATGGAAATATTTACTGATTTATTAATTAATTAAGATATTCTTAGATATCTTCGGGGCACCATCCCCTTTAACCGGGGAAAAATTGAATCCAAAACTCTTATCAGTCTATCTTAAAGATGTGAATCCTAGGAGCAGAGATTTCTAGTCAAAACAAGAAGTCGCTTGAGACAAAAATCTGAATGTTATAACATTTAATTAAACAATTTGTCAAATGAATAAACAATGAAATAAATGAATAATAACCATGTGATATGATTGAAGATGTATATTCAAAATAATGTTCAAGGTGTTTTGTGTGTGTGTGTGTGTGTGTTTCTAAAATGGAGTCTGTATACAAGATGGCTGACCCCCTTGTCTAGCTAAAGTGTGGGTGGCAACTTGCACTTTAACCTCCAAAGCACTTAGAATCAGAAGTAACTTAACCTTAAATCACTCAAAACGTTTCATAGGATCATGAAGCTTCACCAAAGATTAATCACAAATTAACATCTTTTAGTTTAACTGCTTGGCTATAGCAGAAACCATTTTAAGATACCAAACAATGATCAATAAGCAGTTTATTCTTTCAAAAATGACCCGACGGACGTATTTGGGAACGAAAAAGAGAAAACTCGTCTGGTAATTTGAAGCAACAGCGCGGTTTTATTGCTTATTCTAAACTATAAAGGAAACGGGAGAAGGAAGAAGGAGAGAGAGGAGATGAGTTTTCTGATCACCAGAACAGCGAGGCGTCCCTCCCTGTTTGATTTGACGGTTCTCCGTGGTTTTCTCCGCAGTTCGGCGTCGTCCGTCGGTTTGATGGCTTTCCCCGCTGTTTTTGGCGTTCTCCGTGAGTTTGACGGAGTTGCTGTTTCCCAGCCCGGTTCTGTGTTCTTCCCCTTCAGCAGCTAGGGCAGCGAGCGGTTGAACAGACCTGATGGGCTTGTAGCTTAGCTTTCCAGCGGTTCCGTGAGCTCCACTTGAGCACTTAGACCTCCCGCGTGCTCAAGTTATTTGGAGCGTGCAACGAGCGTGTCCTTACAGCCAGTGATCCTGGGCAAAAGAACAATAAGGACGTTGTTCTGTTGTAATTTATAGCCTTCGGAGTTGGCGGGAAACTCCATGAGCTCCCGCACATGCGCAGAACGTGTTTCTGGTATTCGGCGGTGACGTCCTCATATTGCTTCCGTGTGCAAAGCATCATGGGAAGTGAATTTTCTTGGCGCTGATGTGATTATTTGCTTTTTCAGAGCAATTTAGCACAGTCTTTTTGGAGAAAATTACTGCAGCAATTTCTCACGAGGGCATACCCTCAACATTCCCCCTTTTGGTTTCGGGGATCGTGCCCAAAGCTCGATCGTCGGAAGCACAGATGGGTTTGTCCCTCATGATGTCGGTCGACTTGGTTGTCGGAAGCACAGGTGGTGTTTGTCCCTTAGGACGTTGGTCTCCTTGGGCGCCTTTGGTCTTTGTCTTTGTCTTGGATCCTGGTAAGGCACAAAACAAAAGAGGATAGGAAACGGGATAGTCCCCACGCGCATAACGAGAAGAAGCCACCCACACAGGTGGTACGCAATGATGATGTCGTCCATGCGAGAGGTAGTAGTGTAGAAGGAGGAAAGTTGGTGGGTGGTTAACTCCACGAGGGGACACAAGGGCATCCGTGAGGGATAAAGGGGCATCTCACCGCCGGCCATACAGTTCAGTTTATGGAGCACGCGGTGATGTACGAGGTCCATAGTTCGCAAACGCCCATTGACCTATGTGGTCCCAAGATGCCTCTGGGCCAGAACCGTCTGCTTCTGGGCCGGAACTGGAACATATCCTCGCCGGTACATTCTTCTGTTAAAATGAAATATTTAGGAGTCTGGCTGGAGCCAGAGCTGTCTTTTAAATTTCACATTCACACGACATGTCTTAAGGTCACATGGTGTTTACGAATCCTTTACAACTCCATAAATTGCTTTGAACCTATTGTACGCAAGCACATTGTCACTCAGCTTCTGTTGCCGATTATTGATTATTCTGATATTTTGTACCAAAACTCAACAGTTTCTAGACTGCGGTCTCCTGATGTTGGCTACAACAGTTTGTGTCGTTTCATATTGCGGTGTTCTTTTAACACTCATCATTGTTATATGTATGAACTTCTTGGTTGGCTGCCTTTAAAAGCTAGGTGACAATTTAAATGGCTGATATTTATGTTTAAGTGCATTTATTTTGATTTTCCACTTCATCTGAAAACTCTTTTGGTTCCCACTGATTCCTTGTATTCTACCCGTTTAACTACTTTTCCATCATTTGTTGTTCCTCATTTTAAAAAAGGAGGTGGGTAGACTCGCCTTTTGTGTTAAAGCTCCTCAGGACTGGAATAAATTACCCACTGAATTAAGATCTATCTCATCAATTCGCCAATTTTCCCGCACTGTTTATGCTTATGTAAAGCCGAGCTGTAGTTGCTTTGTTTAATCTTTGTTATAATGATTTTGTGCATTCACTGGCTAAAATGCTGTTTTTTGTTGCAAATATCTGTATTCAACTGGGATTTTACTCCACTGTAGGTTTAAATATGATGTAATATTTTGCCCTTATTTCTTTTTGAGTGCCTCACAGCAGTTTTATTTAATTGAATTGTGTATATAGGTATTAACATATGTATGTACTTGTGTGGGTATCTATGTATCCATCCATATATGTATTTATTTGTGCGTGTGTACGCATATATTTACGTGTGTATATATATATATATTTATGCATATCGTTATTTTTTATTGTTATTATTAATTTACTTGCCTTCTTTTTTCTTTCTTAAATCTGTTATAATTTCCTAACTCTGCCACCTTATTTGTTATCGGTTGTGTTGTAGGAGTACCTGCTCGAAAACGAGATGTTACATCTCAAGCAGTTTATCCTCCTGAAAAACATAAGTTAAATAAATAAATAAATATCGAAAAACTAACGGAAAATTAATCATCCGATGAAAAGTCTCGGTCCCCGACCAACCAGTTCCTCAGTTCTCACCTTTTAGCATTTTTACTTCGCCTTTCGCACTTACTTCCGTCATCCCTGGACTGCTGTCCTTTAGGTCTCGGCTGGAGTAGGCGATGGTCTCTTGAAGGCTCTCAACTTCTCCTAATAGCTCCGTCCGATTTTTGATGTATCCTTCTTCTCCCTCCCATCCGCTCTGCTCCAAGACATCTGCCGAATCCGTTCGATGAGCGTCTCGGGTGATGTAATGGCTTTCACAGCGTATCCCCTCCTTTGCAGGTCCTCCAATGCCTCTTCTATTGTGTTGTAGGTTTTGGTTCCGTCCTCATGTGTCACCCACAGGCGGGCCGGGAAGAGGGTCTGAAACGGCACTTTGTTTTCCTTCAGTGTTTTGCGGATCTCTGAGTATTCTCTGCGCTTTTTAAGTATGAGCACCGAGTAATTGTGGTCCAGATTTATGTGTTTATCTTGCCATGAAAACCCCTTGTTCTGCCAAGCCTTGCGTAGTATTATGCCCTTTGTTTTAAAGCTTAGAAACTTGATTATGATGGAGCGTGGCGGTGCATCTCTCGGTGGTTGTGGGCCCCCCAATCGATGAGCTCGTTCAATTCTCAGGTCGCCCAGTTCTTCAGTTAACTCAAGGCCCTCGCGGAGTAAAATTTCCACAAATGAAGCCATCGATGTCAAGGCTTTCACACTTTCTTCTGGCACCCCATACATTCTTATATTCTCGTGTCTGGAGCGGCTTTCCAGATCCACAAACTTCTCCAGCTTCTCATGCAGTTTTAGCATATCAGTGATGACTTCCTACGTGTTCTAGACCCTCTCTTCTGTTTTCTCGATCTGCCCTTCCATTTTGTCCATTCTGGCATTTAATTGCGCAATCTCCTCTCTTATTTTCTCTAATTGTTCTTTATTTTCTTGGCAGAATCCTCTTAACTCCTGTAGAATCTGCTGCTCCATTTCTTCCGTTTCTCCGTGCTCTGGTGTTGGCTAGCATCTAGCCTGGTAGCCGTAAGTTGTAGCCACCCTGAGTTCTTCTCACGTATCTGTCCGCAGGAGACATTTCACTCTCAAAAATTGAACTAAGGCCCTTTCCCCTCCTTCTTGACCTTTTCGTGGTAAGATTCAGATGGTTTTATAGGGGGATTTCTTAAATCTTCTTGGTTTGGTCGGAGCGTTTTCACTATGCGGCCATCTTGATGATGTTCTTACCGGAAGTCCCTTCAATTGTTATTTTAATTATTTTAAATATTACAAAGGAATATGTTTTTTGTTTATTTACCCATTTTAATTGTGAAGGGGAAGAACACTAATTTGAGGCCATTACACTTTTCACCTTGCGCACCCCCTAGCAGCAGCTTGCGCACCCCCAGGGGTGCGCGCACCAAACTTGGGGAATCCCTGGGATTGATGGATACATGGATGGATGATGGATAAATGAATAAATGATAGATGAATAAATGATGAATGAATAAATTAATGAATTAATGAATGAATGAATAAATAGATGAATACATGGATGGATGGATGATGGACAAATTAATGAATGAACGGATGAATGAATGCATGAATGAATGAATGAACAAACAAATGAACGAATTAATGAATACATGGATGGATGGATGGATGGATAGGTGAATGGATGGATGATGGATAAATGGATGAATGAACAGATGGATAGATGAATGGATGATTAATGAATGGATGGATAGATGGATGGATAGATGAATGGATGATGGATGGATACATGAATGAACTGATGGATAGATGAATGATTGAATGAACGGATGGATGAATGAATGACTGAATGAATTCATGAATGAACGAATGAATGAATGAATGAATGAATGAATGAATGAATGTATGGATGGATGAACGATTGAATGAACGGATGGATGGATGGATGAGTGAATGACTGACTGAATGAACGAATGAATGGATGGATGAATGATTGAATGAACGGATGGATGGATGGATGAATGACTGACTGAATGAACAAATGAATGAATGAATGAATGCATGGATGGATGGATGGATGACTTGTTTCCACCGTCTTAAGGTTGTCACATTTTAATCTCTGGATGAAACTAATCAGAAATTATTAACATGAACTTAATGAAAGTGTTTCTAATTTAATGGCCATTTCATTAGGAACACTGTTGCCACCTGGTCAGACCCACTTCAGAACCTCCTTAATTATTGAATCCAACCAACTGGTTCTCAGATATTCTGGTCTATATGACAACATCAGCTCCATCCATGATGATCAAAGGTTCTGGGTCAGATAGAGGTCTGGTGACTTTTGGGGACATTCAGCCACCTGATGAGGTGAGCTGGGTTCAGATCTCTGGATATTTTAGGATTTAGCGACTGCAACAGGAAACTGCAGCTGGTAGGACAAAGTCTATTAGTCTTTAAGCAGGTTTTTATTTTAAATGCAAAAGTATAAAATGATGTGAAACGCAAGTGATCTGGACGTCCCTCGATGCTCTTCTTTTGAAGATCGACGCCACATGGCTGTGTTTTATTTTGTCTGAAGAGAAGAAATCAAAGCAGTGTGCTCTAAAATCAATAAGTTATTCTATTAAATGAAAGTTTTTTCATAGATGTGTGTTAACACGGCTCTGGAGCAGAAGCCAGAGAAGGATCAGGTTTGTGTTTCTTCTGTAGAAGAAGCTTCAGTTACTAAGTCCTCTCTGACCCAAAACATCTCCGCACAGACCAGCCTGCGAACAAACTTGTCTCGTCTCGTCTCGTCTTCCTCCGCTTATCCGGGTCCGGGTCGCGGGGGCAGCATCCCAACTAGGGAGCTCCAGGCCGTCCTCTCCCCGGCCTTGTCCACCAGCTCCTCCGGCAGGACCCCAAGGCGTTCCCGGACCAGATTGGAGATGTAACCTCTCCAACGTGTCCTGGGTCGACCCGGGGGCCTTCTGCCGGCAGGACATGCCCGAAACACCTCCCCGGGGAGGCGTCCAGGAGGCATCCTGACCAGATGCCCAAACCACCTCAACTGGCTCCTTTCGATCCGGAGGAGCAGCGGTTCTACTCCGAGTCCCTCCCGAATGTCCGAGCTCCTCACCCTATCTCTAAGGCTGAGCCCGGCCACCCTACGGAGGAAACTCATTTCGGCCGCTTGTATCCGCGATCTCGTTCTTTCGGTCATTACCCAAAGCTCATGACCATAGGTGAGGATTGGGACGTAGATCGACCGGTAAATCGAGAGCCTGGCTTTCTGGCTCAGCTCCCTCTTCCCCACGACAGATCGGCTCAGCGTCCGCATCACTGCAGACGCCGAACCAATCCGCCTGTCGATCTCCCGATCCCTCCTACCCTCACTCGTGAACAAGACCCCGAGATACTTAAACTCCTCCACTTGAGGTAGGACCTCTCCCCCGACCCGGAGGTGGCAAGCCACCCTTTTCCGGTCGAGAACCATGGTCTCAGATTTGGAGGTGCTGATCCTCATCCCAGCCGCTTCACATTCGGCCGCGAACCTACCCAGCAAGAGCTGAAGGTCAGAGCTGGATGAAGCTAGGAGGACCACATCATCCGCAAAAAGCAGAGACGAGATTCTCCTGCCACCAAACTCGACACACTCCACACCACGGCTGCGTCTAGAAATTCTGTCCATAAAAGTGATGAACAGAACCGGTGACAAAGGGCAGCCCTGGCGGAGTCCAACCCTCACTGGGAACAGGTCCGACTTACTACCGGCTATGCGGACCAAACTCACGCTCCTCTGGTAAAGGGACTGAATGGCCCTTAACAGAAAGCCACCCACCCCATACTCCTGGAGTGTCCCCCACAGGGTGCCCCTGGGGACACGGTCATAAGCCTTCTCCAAATCCACAAAACACATGTGGATTGGTTGGGCAAACTCCCATGCCCCCTCCATCACCCTTGCAAGGGTATAGAGCTGGTCCACAGTTCCACGGCCAGGACGAAAACCACATTGCTCCTCCTCTATCTGAGATTCAACTATCGATCGGACCCTCCTCTCCAGTACCTTGGCGTAGACCTTTCCAGGGAGGCTGAGGAGTGTGATCCCCCTATAGTTGGAACACACCCTCAGGTCACCCTTCTTAAAGATGGGGACCACCACCCCGGTCTGCCACTCCCTAGGAACTGCCCCCGATGACCACGCAATGTTGTAGAGACGAGTCAACCATGACAGCCCTACAACATCCATAGCCTTGAGATACCCAGGACGAACCTCATCCGCCCCCGGGGCTCCGCCGCTGTGTAGTTGTTTGACTACCTCAGCAACTTCTGCCCCCGAGATCGGACAGTCCATCCCCAGGCCTCCCAGCTCTGGTTCCTCCTCGGAATGCGCATTGGTGGGATTGAGGAGCTCCTCAAAGTATTCCTTCCACCGTCCGACTATAGCCTCAGTTGACGTCAGCAGCTCCCCATCCCCACTGTAAACAGTGTGAGCGAGTTGCTGCCTTCCTCTCCTGAGGCGCCGGACAGTTTGCCAGAACCTCTTTGGAGCCGATCGATAGTCTTTCTCCATGGCCTCACCAAACTCCTCCCACGCCCGAGATTTTGCCTCGGCAACTGCCACTGCTGCACCCCGCTTGGCTGTCCGGTACCTGTCTGCTGCCTCCGGAGACCCACAGACCAGCCACGCCCTGTAGGCCTCCTTCTTCAGCCTGACGGCTCCCCGAACCTCTGGTGTCCACCAGCGGGTACGGGGGTTGCCACCACGACTGGCACCGGCCACCTTACGGCCACAGCTAGCAACAGCCGCCTCGACAATCGCAGAGTGGAACAAGGCCCACTCGGACTCAATGTCCCCCACTGCTCTCGGGACGTGGTCAAAGCTCTGCCGGAGGTGGGAGTTGAAGACCGTCTTGACAGGTTCTTCTGCCAGGCGTTCCCAGCAGACCCTCACTATGCGTTTGGGTCTGCCAGGTCTACGCGGCATGTTCCCTTGCCATCTGATCCAACTCACCACCAGGTGGTGATCAGTTGACAGCTCCGCCCCTCTCTTCACTCGGGTGTCCAAAACATACGGCCGCAGGTCAGATGATACGACTACAAAATCTATCATCGACCTGTGACCTAGGCTGCCCTGGTACCAAGTGTACCGGTGGGCATCCTTATGTTCGAACATGGTGTTCGTTATGGCCAAACTGCGGCTTGCACAGAAGTCCAATAACAAAACACCGCTCGAGTTCAGATTAGGTGGGCCGTTCCTCCCAATCACACCCCTCCAGGTCAAGCTGTCATTGCCCACGTGAGCATTGAAGTCCCCCAGCAGGACAATGGAGTCCCCTGATGGAGCACTATCTAGCACTCGTCCCAGGGACTCCAAAAAGGGTGGGTACTCTGAACTGATATTTGGCCCATAAGCACAAACAACAGTCAGGACCCGTTCCCCGACCCGAAGGCGCAAGGAAGCTACCCTCTTGTCCCCCGGGGTAAACCCCAACACACAGGCAGAGAGTCTCGGAGCTAACAAAAAGCCAACCCCAGCCCTCCGCCTCTCACCCGGAGCAACTCCAGCAAAGTAGAGTGTCCAACCCCTCTCCAGGTCTCGGGTTCCAGAGCCAATGCAATGTGTCGAGGTGAGTCCGACTATATCTAGCCGGTACCGCTCAACCTCTGCCACAAGCTCCGGCTCCTTCCCCGCCAGCGAGGTGACGTTCCATGTCCCAAAAACTAGTTTTCTTGTCCGGGGATTGGACCGCCAAGGCTCCCGCCTTGGTCTGCCACCCGATTCGCATTGCACCGGACCCTTCATGTTCCTCCTGCGGGTGGTGGGTCCACAGTTGGACGAGCCCATGTATCCGGTTTGGGCTGGGCCCGGCCGGGCCCCATGGGCGAAAGCCCGGCCACCAGGCGCTCGCTCACGGGCCCCAACCCCAGGCCTGGCTCCAGGGTGGGACCCCGGTAACCCTCCGGGCCGGGTACTCCGACTCTTCATTTTAACCGCCATGAAAGATCCTTTGAACCGTTCTTTGTCTCACCCTTCACCTAAGACCAATTTGTCATGGGAGACCCTACCAGGGGCACTAAGTGCCCCAGACAACATAGCTCCTAGGATCATTAGGGCACTCAAACTCCTCCACCACGATAAGGTGACGGTTCAAGGAGGAGGCGAACAAACTTCCCTGTTTTATTTCCTAACAGAAGTGATGAGTGAAGATGAAAGCGTCTCTGACTGATGTGGGTTTTTATCTGAGTCCAGTTCTCTGGTTTCTCTGCTTCTTATCAAACATTCATATGAACAGCATCGGCAGCCACCCCGACTCCTCTCTTGGTTCATCATTTCGCCAGACGTTCCCCAAATCCCTCCGTTCCCTCACAGCTCCACACAGGATTTTACCTCCCAAAGGCGAACAAATGAAGTAATGAAGCGCGACATCCGCAGCTCAGCCTCCCTCTGCTCCCAGCATCCCCAGAGTCGCACATTTAGCCGGCTAACTGCAAATGGAAAGTGGGCTAACTGCAAATTGAATGTCGCCTAACAGAGACGGCCGACGTGAGCGGCTGGAGCAGGAGAGAGGAGAGCTGATGGAGCAGCATCTTTCTGTAAAGTTCATGATGTGAGAAAAACGTCTGTCAGAGTTTCACTAAAGCAAAAGCTACAGTTCAACAGAGGTGAGTCGTGTTTATGTTGTTTCCCTCCTCACAGCTCAGCCCCACAGGCCTGCTTTCTGGCTACACACACACACACACACACACACACACACACACACACACACACACACACACACACACACACAAAACACACAGCTAACCTGAGCATCTTCTACCTGTCATGAATTCTCACACCAAACTGTCAGAGAACTCGGAGCAGATGTTGATTTTCAGGTTTCCCGGCTCCGGAGAGGCCCAACAGGAAAACGAGGAAACGTTGCACAGCTTCTGGAGCGGGCGTGGAGGTGGGCGAAAACCCAGATTTACAGATAAACTCATCCGTCACATTTGGAAACGGGCATAAAAAATCGTTAGAAACAAACATTTTAACATGTTTAGTCAGATATTCACCGATGCAGTGAACATAAAGGGGTAATCGACCCAAATCAAGATGGCCGCTACAGAAACATCAATTTTAAAATAAAAGGTTTTGATTTTTACATCAGTTGGGTTCCAAGATGGAATCTTCTGCATCTTCATCACACAGTGTAACTGGAGATGCACCGATCCTGGTTCTGAGGGCGGATTCCGGTTTCCAGCTCTTGTACAGCTCTGATCTGCAGATCCTGATTTAACTGAAAGAACCACATGACTGAGGGACAGACCGGCTGATTAAGCCCATCAGGCCAAATATGGCCGATTCTGACCACCAGACAATTTTTTAGTGCATCCCTAAATTCAGAGGATTTGAGCTGGCAACATAACTCAAGATAGCTAAATGTATGAATGTGACCAACGTCGTGTTGATTGTGTTGGTTTCTGTATAAAAAAAAAGAAAAGTTGTCTCGTTCCTATACGATGCAGTGCTGCAGACCGGTCTGTGAGGAAAAGAATCGTGATTTTGTTTTACAGGCGTTATATTTAGCTTTAACGACTAATTAGAGCAGACGTTATAAATGACAGATTACATAAAATCAAGTTCCTGGAAAGGAAAACACAGAAAATCTGTTTTTCTAGCATAAAGTAGCATGTGTGGTAAGTTAGTGAACAGTGGCAATCTGGTGAAATCTGGTTAATGTTTAATGAACTAAGATACTTGTGTAAAAAGCAGCAGGTGATCTGGATTCCTTTGACCGGATTTTAACACTTTTGAACGAGTGAATAAACGCTGAAAAGGCAGAGTGAGTGAATCCCTGTGACTTCACTCCAAGAGGCTGTTTTCTGTCTGAGCATCTTATGAACACGCTACAGGAAACGAGGCCGGAGCTGCAGCGTCTCCACTTAGCAGCGGCCACGTGGGTTGCAAAAACACGCCGCCACCGCTCCGCAGACGACGCAGCGGGAGACGAATAATCCTCAACATCTGGGATGACAGGACTCTCAAAGAGAGCTAGGATCTGGATTAAATGCCACAGCGTCAAGTTTTCAGTCACAGAGACGAAGAATAAAAAGAAGCATCTTCACCTTTCTCCAGCTGTTTGGATTCGCCGTAATCCAGCTTTCCTCTGAAAAGAGACACAACCCATAAAACCAACGCTCAGGTTTCCTTTTTGCAGGAAGAAGATGTTCTTGTGTCTGGATGCTCAGAGACAACACCCGTCTGAATTACATTTAACACCCAAACTAAAAACGTTACACACCCCCCAGCTCAGGGTGCACAGGTATGAGTACGCCAGGATAACGGAGTAAATCCCACCCCCGAACCTGCGTAACAAAAAGGGTCTTTGGTTTCTGACAAGTCAACAAGAAAACTACAAGGATCAGAAAAAAGACTAACGTAAATAACTTTACTGAAGGCTAAATATTAAAAGGCCAGGATTGGGATTAAACGACGTGTAGGGCAGAAGAATCGACTGCAGGGCCAGAAAAAAGGACGTGAGCTAGCGCTAGCCTCACCTTAGTCACCTGTTCCAGGTTAAACAACCTCAGGAATGACAGAAATTTCCCAACACGATCAAATTCGGTGGGAAAAAACGACTTCTGTTGATGTTGTTCAATCGAACAAGCCTCAACGAGTCCATAAGGCCTTCGCTTTCCAGCCCCCACTCGTGTGGCTACGATGAAACAGGAGCACCAGAGCTTCTTTCCCACAGACGTTCATTCGTACGAGTGTAGGCCCAGTCCCGCCCTAATCTCAGCGTTACCTGGCCAGGTGCACAGCTCCTCTCTAAAGTGCTGTGTGAACCACTTTGGGGAACATTTGCACATTTTCACACCAGCGAGTGCGTTGAGGATCTGGCTTCTGTTGAGTTTTACGCATTAAGCGGCCATAAATAATGAATGAATGAATGTTTTCCAGCTGTGGCTGTGTCTGAAGCTGCTGTTCCACGTAAAAAATAACATGAATGGTTGTTTAGAAGATGGTTCCTCCTGCTGGGGTAACTTCCACTCAGGCTGGTAAATATTAACACAATAAGTGTTTTCCTGTTTATTTGATTTCCTAATTTTCTCTGACGGGACTAAATGAAGTCCCCGAAGGCTGAAACTGGTTTCTGTATTTAACTCATAACTGAGTGTGTGAGGAAGAGCAGAGAGTAGCTGCTGCATGCCCACCTTCCTCTTCCCTGTGACAGATGAAGAGTTTATGCAGAACAGTGAGGCTTCTTCACGCCGGCAGCCTCAGGAGCTCAGGTTTCTGTGACACGTCAGCTGAAGCGCTGCGGCACTCGGGGGACCAGAGCCGAGGGCTTTCACTCAAACTCTGAGCTGTTTTATTTCTGTCTGAAGGAATCCGCCTGGTACACCGTGTCCTTCAGGTGAGGGAGGAGCTCAGGACTTGGGCCGTCTCCAGCAGAGTCGACTCATTGCTGCAGACCGATGACTTCAGAAACGAAGCAGAAGAACATTTGGTGTTTCTCCTCTTCTGCATTAGGCAACAAACTTCAGGTAAACCCGGGGCCATCATTTAACCGTATTTAATCACAGATCTGCATTTATTTCCTGCGTAGGAACGATTTATGCATTGTGAGGTATCCACCGTCTTGTACTTGTGTGCAGAAATGTTCCTAAACACCAGAGCAGCTCTGATTGTGCATATGAACGGTATCTAGAGGAAGAATGGGGGAACCAAATGCTGAAGGTCTCATCCGCATCTTCATCCAAGGTGTTTCTCAATGTCAAGGCGCCTGGCCTTGCGAGGTGATGTCTTGCGAGGCCAGGCACTTTACTTACGAGGACACTGTCCTTCCTTGGTCAAAGAAAACAGTAAAATGGAACAGACTTGCATCACATGACCGTGGCTTCCACGGCGGTCATGTAATGTCACGTGACACGGGGGATAATGTTATATTTTACATGTATTAATTTCAATATAAATATATAACAAGCCTTTTACTTTTTAAATTGTGTATATGTTTATTAAATTAAAAATATAAGTGAGTTATTACCCGCTAGCCACCGAAGCTGCAACTACTAAGCAACTAGCCAACCATAGATAACTTCTTTGGATCTAAAATAACATTTTAAATTAGTTGACTTACTTTTAAACTTGAAAATTGTCCCTGAAGTAGCCGCCGGCTTCTTATTTGCTGTCCTTTTGAAAATACCGCGGTGTATTGTGGGTAATTTTTGACCAAGGCTAGGCTACAAGACACCTCCCGTGTATCCTTGCTCAGCTAGCTAAACGGCTAACAAATGGAGAACACACGCCTCGGTAGAACATGAACATTGGAACAGATTGGAACACGTCTTGGCGGCTCCCGATGACGTATCTCATAGGCAACTGGGGCGGGGCCAAGACATCAAGGCAAGTTTACTTGGCATTGAGAAACACCCACAGGTCGCGACGGCCACTTTCTCCCAGGTGGCGTTGCTTCTGTTACTGGTTACCTCAGAGCTTGGAAATCTTCTACTTTGGCAACCACCGCCTGGATCTCCGTATCCCAGAAGTTTCTTTTTGCTCTCTTGGACGTCGTTTTTGGGAGGAACGCAGGGATTTCCTGCAGGAGAGTTAGAGCACGTGGTGTGACCAAATATGGGTATTAAGGGTGTTTCTGTATGTGGATGACTGGCCGGACACGAGCACCTAGGTACAACAGGTGGGATTGTGGAGGGACATGCGTATGGGTGACCACCGCGTGTTTCATTAATCAGAACTTTGATTGTTTTATAGAACATTCTAGATTTCACTGAGAGGATGGAATATAGGACACTTTCCACCATCGTGTGATAAATGATGTCCCTGACGTCACTAAAGGACCGAGTTTTGTTTTATACGATTGAACCAACACTTCCTGTCAGTGCTGAGCGTGGGAGGATGTAGCTGCTACTGTGGAGGATCTGGGATAAACAGTTTCCAGGACTGAATGGTCAATCAGAACTTCAGCAGCGCCTCTATCCCCTTTAAAAACCAACCATCTAAATGCTAACTGCCAAAGCGCAGACTAACATAAAGGAATGGTTATTGTCTGTTGATAGAAGAGACTTGGTCATGCTTTTGTTTTGAAGTCACAGCTTCATCTGCGTTCATCTTCTCTCAGCACGTCGACTCCTTTTAAGGCCACAGAGCCTCTGGTGGTTTGAAAGTTAACTTAATAAGCTCCTGAACCCCAGAGCTGCTTCTGACCACCAGAAGAACATTTCTGTTCCTCATGATCAAAGCCAGAAACAGTCACTGATGTGACAAACACCAAGCATAGGTTTTAAAGGTCTCATTCAGTCGTTTACAACAAACCTGCTGTGAGTGAATGAAATGCCTTGTGGAGAAGAGCTCTGGTGCTCCTGTTTCAGGAAGTAATCCAAACATCTTGCCTCTGATTGGCCAACAGCAACACGACTCTTCTGCTGCCATCGTTCGCTCTTCTTTCTTGGGTAAACTCAAGCCTGAGTGTGTTCCACCATGCTTAGGAGTTGCTAATGGTTAGCTTCACCTAGCCAAGGTGTGCCCTGCTCTCTCCTTCCTGTGGGTGATCTTAAACCACGGTGGGCGTGGCCATGAACAGCACGGGTGTTTCTCAACGTCAAGACGCCTGGCCTTGCAATGTGATGTCTTGTGAGACAGGCGCCTTGCTTACGAGGACACGGTCCTTCCTTGGTCAAAGAAAACGGTTAAATGGAACAAACTTCAATCATGTGACCGCAGCTTCCACGGCGGTCACGTAATGTCACGTGACACGGGAGATAACGATATATTTTATATGCATAAGTTTCAATATAAATATATAACGAGCCTTTTACTTTTTAAATTGTGTATATGTTTATTACATTAAAAATGTAAGTGAGTTACTAACCGCTAGCCACCGAAGCTGCAACTACTAAGCAACTAACCAACCATAGATAACTTCTTTGGATCTAAAATAACATTTTAAATTAGTTGACTTACTTCTAAACTTGAAAATTGTCCCGAGAAGTAGCTGCCGGCTTCTGATCCACCGTCCTATTGAAAATACCGTGGTGTGTTGTGGGTAATTATTGACCAAGGCTAGGCTACAAGACACCTCCCGTGTATCCTTGCTCAGCTAGCTAAACGGCTATTAAACGGAGAACACACGCCTCGGTAGAACATGAACTTTGGAACACGTCGTGGCGGCTCCCGATGACGCATCTCCTAGGCAACCGGGGCGGGGCCAAGACATCAAGGCAAGGTTCCTTGGCATTGAGAAACACCCCACATTTCCCTGTGATGTGGAACGTTTTCCCGTTTCTGTGGCTGATGCAGGTGTCCAGCCTGTTGGGCCGCTCAGAGTAACCGATAACGAAAATAAGAAGTATTACGTTTCTTCTGAGTGATCCAGACCTTTACTTCAAGAAAATGCGGCTCTAAAGTTTCATGAAACCAAAACAAATCAGAAGAGCAACACGCAGCAAATAAACACGAACTGCTTCGTTCGTCTGGCTCAGTTCAGATTTTCACTTTCTACAAAAACATTTAAACAAGCTGCATCAGTTTATGATTTGGTGAAGTGAAGCGTTTTTGCTGACGCCACGTTCAGATTTACGATCCTCCACCCAGCCGGCTGCTGACAACCACATTTAAAAAGGAGAAACCGGAGAGAAAATAAATTAGTAAACCTGTGCGGCTGAAGCTTCTCACCATGGCAGCGGCGTAAATATGCTAACAGAAGAGAAAATGAGGTCCTTTTGGGGGCCAAGGAGGCTTTCTTCCATCTGCCTGAACAACACAATGCTGCTGTCCTGCTTTATCACAACCAATTTACCACCTGCGCCGTTATCATGTGGCCTACATGGCTGTAAAACGGGGACAAATAAACAGATTCTCTCCTCTGGGCAGTGGAATGGAAAGTTGTTCAGCCACAGATGCAGAAATGATGACTCGATGAAGGCAGCTTTCAAAGGCATGTAGATGAACAGAACCCTACATTCAGGTGGGTTCACGTGGAAGCACAGCCGTCAAACCCAGCCGGGAAAACGGTTCTGTGAGCAAGAAAACAACGGCACGAAGAACCACAGAGGCCACACTTTTCAGCAGGAGGCAGAACAGGAGACTCACGAGGAATTCATTAAAACTCTAGCATGAACCCATCAGCTTTCAGGCACCTGAAGGCAGCGCATGATTTAGTCTGACAGATGGAAGAAAAATGCTTCATTTTCCCGTCGCCAAAAGAGACAAAAGCAGAAAATGGCTGACGTGCCACCTGAAAGTCTGATCCTCCACGGCGAAGAGGTTGCTGAAATATCGCCACTGAAGGAAAAAACAGCTGCTCTGAAATGATTAACCATAATTAACACAGCTTCATGTGAGAAAATGCAATAAGCAGGGCTACAAAGCCACACGCTTGGAATCTGAAAATCTAAAAATCATCTGATTTTAAATGAAAAATGTGGCTTCTGTTGCAATTTCTGTACTTAGAGAAAATGTAAAATCCTGAGATGCACCAAGCGCTCACAGAAACGATGCAGCAAAAACTATTCTCTAAAGGTTTTGGTCACATTGTTCTTTACAAACACAACTATAGTTGTGATGTTTTAAAGGAAAAAATGGGATTTTAAACTGGTTTCAGTGGTTCTAGAGGCAGAAACTTACAACACTCTGCTGCCCAGAAGCTGGGTAGGAACAGTATTGGGAGTTGTTTCCTCTGCTGGTAGCTGATATAAAGGCTAGCAAGGGCCAGATTAACACTTTGTTGTACCCTGGGCAACAATATTCAAGGGCCCCATCATCACGACCCAAGGATCACCATATTATGGTCACATACAGAATATTTTACTGTAATATGCAGTAAATATACTCAATACTTGAATGCCTGACATCACGTAACTTGCTCAGGGTAACCTTTGACCCACCTCGTGTGGACTGACCAATGAGGTCTTAACTTGAGGCCCTCTCTTCATTGGTCAGTCTGCATGAGACCGACTCTCAACTGATGTTCAGAGTCATAGGCAGCGAAGCATCTCTGTGCAGCGCAAAAGCCCGGGTGGACAGTATGTTGAATACAGGGTGATCATATTTCCATTTCCAAACAAGAGGACAGGGGATCTGTGCCTATGACGTCACACTACGGCAACGCCACACAAACCACGTTGGGACCCATTTTTTGTAAGAACTAAATTAATATCAGATTCTGCCAATTAAAGGGCTCTTAAACAATTCATTTGTAAATATTTAGCATATTTACTGCAAAATCTAATTTTTCTGCTTTAGTGCTGCAACAAGGTTTTATTAATAATAAATTATTATACCTTTTGTTTTACTACAGCATCGGTACGTTTCCTGTGCACAGATTATTAAGGATGCTTGTTTCAGCTGTGAGATTAGACGATAGGATCCATGAAAAGATAAGTTGTCACACACTCCATGGAAACTTTCAGAGAATCCACAAATAGTGGCTTTCAAACGGTTTTGTTACTTTTAGCAAGTTTAGAAAAGCAGCAGATGAGACAGCATGTCTGATCATTTAGTTTTTCATCTGATAATATTAGAACATGTCAGTAATGTCTGAGGGGCTTTTATAAACACCATATAACTAACACTACTGGAGAGGGTATGGATTACACAGAGGCTTCTGGGGGAGCCCAGTTGGGGGGTGGGGATGTTCTGTTTTGCCTTGGCCACGAAAATGTCTTGAAACGGCCCTGGGTGTGTGACTGAGTGTTGAAGGTGATCTGAATCGTATCAGATGTATAATTATTACATGTGTATAACTTATTGTTTTATACAGGTAAAAACGTGTATTGGCGATAAATCTACCTACATTTTGTTTTCTTATTTTTATTGAACCATTTTCCTGTCCTGTCTGTCTCTCATCTTCCTGCATCTCCTCTAAAGTCTCCAGAAAAACTGCTGCCTGGATTTTTACTTTTTCACCTCATCAGTTACTTCTGAGCAGATCAAAGGGATCTCCTGACTGCAAAGCGGAGAGCGCGTTTCGATGCTGCGTCAGTGAGGTGAAATCACCGCAGCACAGGTGATGAGCTCCCAGTAGCAGAGCGCTGCAGGCACAAATAAGACACAAAGTAGAGAACATGTGCAGACATGAACGATCGTGTGTTAATTATAGTTTTTTGGTTGCGCCACTTTGAGAATGGACCGTGAGCTGGAAGCAGCAGCCTGGAGCGCACCAACGAACAGTGCTCTGCCGCTCTCTGTGCTCTCCGCTCAAACGAACCCCTGTACGCTGAGAGTCCATAAATGATGTAATATAGGTAGAAACCTTTTTTCCGGCTCCCCTGCATGTGTAGGATATCCAGCTCCCCCATGATTCGATCCCTGCTCCTGGATGAAAAACCGGACATTGTCATCAATACAAGAACCGCCCCGGACGCCCGGACAGAGAGTGAAAAGTGGACATGACCGGGGAAAGGAGGACGTATGGTCACCCCAGAAAGCGGGAGATTACAGATACAGTATTTTGCTCGCGCCCTTGCTGCCCTGGGGCTGGGCCCTTTAGAGTTCGTGGGCCCCTGGGCAATTGCCCAGTTGCCCATATGGTTAATCTGGCCTTGAGGCTAGCAGTTAACTTTCAGTTCGCAGACCGTCAACAAAAAACACAAGAAGAACATCGTAATTCCATTTTAAACCAGTAGGAGGGAGAAGAAATGAAACTTATTTAATGTTGAATTAAAGAGTCAATACAAGCAAAGAGGCAGAATGAAAGCAAAACACACTGGCAGCATGCAATCACAGTTTTTCCAAGCATCAAATAATTCACTTTAGCTAAACTGTGTTAGAGAAAACGTAAATAACATTATTCTGAAGAAATCATCGGAGGTGTTTTATTAAAATGTAGACAGAGCTGCTCGAAATCCACAACAGTTCATCCTTAAACTTATTAAAAAATGAAATGTTTCATAAAAGCAAACAGCTGAATCTTTTTATTTCTATTTCTGGGGTTTGTTAAATCCAGATTATCATGATAATTTAACCAGAATCATATTCCTTGCTGTTCAACACGATAAGAGCCTTAGATGGATTTCTTAAACTTCTGTAAAACTGAATAAATCATTGTTTTCTCGGAAAAACGAGGCTGAACTTTTGAAGTTACAGAGTTCTCCTGGAGCTGGAGAACAACGTCTTCTCAAACTCGTTCCTTACTGCTGCTGCACTCCTCCATACATATCTGCTTCTAATTGACGAGAAAGCGCCCAAAAGCAGCCATTCTTGTTGCTTTTGTGGATCTCAGGCCCCCCACCCCCCACCCCAGCCCCCACCCCCGATCACCTCTGTTCCCTCTGGAAGCAGCTAAAGCGCATTTCCTCCAAGATAATAAGAGCAATTCAATAAATTGTGGAATATGAGAGCCCGGCTGCTGCTGAAAGGATCATTTTTCCTCTTGCTCCCATTTTAACGTCACCTCTGTCTGCAGCTTTAACACAGCTTCAGTTACACTTTGTTTGGATCAGTCAGCAGCTTTTTAACCTCATCAGCTGATTCAATCAGTTCACGGCTCAGACTTCTGTAAAAATAAAACTTGAAAAATGATAGTAAGGAAAATCAGAAACGTGTTTCAAGCGTTTTAAAACACTCCTTGTCTGTGTTTGTATTTATAACACGTCTCAATTACTAATAATATTTTTTCTACTATTTTATGGTCCAATTTTATTTAAATGCTTTTTTTCTTTAGATTTATTCTCCTGTCCTGATATTAAAATAAAAAAATGAAGAATTAAATTCAACATGTTTGTTACGTGTTAAATAAAACCACATATTTCTTGAGAGTTCGTGAAAAAGCATTACGTTCTTAACATGTTTTTTTACAGAATTTGATGTGTTGTAATCTTAATAGATCAAAATAAAATAAATGATTCATACAATAATATCAATAAAATATAAACAGAATTATTCATAAATATCAGCTAGAATTAGAAAGTTTAGAAAAAAATTGTTTTCACTTAATATTTACAGTGAAAACATTTACCATAGAAACATATATTTCAACAGGGCTGCACAATATATCGCAAATATATCGTTATCGCGATGTCAGCATCACAATATGCATATCGCAAAGAACAGATGAATAGCGTAATGAATGGTCAGCTCAAAAGTTTGCTACACATGATGCATTCTGTCAATCAGACGGATGCATGATGTTTTTTTAACAAGTCAAATAAGCTATTTGGCCAATTGGATGGGTTCTCATAGGTCAGATGCCCGCCCCCGAGGCAGACGGCACTTACTTGTGATGGTTAGCAAACACCTGAGTTAGCTTTGTTCTGCTCTTTCTGCTTTTCCCGGGATCCTCTGATCGCCTTTTCTTGTTCTTTTTCCCTTTCCACACATCTTTTGTTTTTCTCATTTTTATGATTTTTTTTGTCATTTTTTAATTTTCTGTTTTTGATTATTTTTGTTCCTGAGTTAAGTTTTTATATATCGGAAGTAATATCGTCAACACAATATTAATCACTGTTATCGCATATTGCAAGTTGTCCTAATATCGTGCAGCCCTATATTTAAAACACTCATAAAATAATTCACAATAATAAAAAAGCAAACCCTCATCAGGGCTCAGATGAAATGTTCAGTGGATTGTGGGCTTCAAACTGAACTTCCCTCAGAAGCAGCAGGAAAGACTCGTCGCTCACTGACGGCATGAAAAATCCCCGGAGCTCCGCGGGAACAGCTTCAGCAGCGAAGCCTTTTACTGCAGCCTTTCCTCCAGAGTTTCTGCTGCTCTCTGTGAAGCTTTGGTCCTATTTAGTCTCATATTCTGGTTTCACGTCCTCATTCAGCAGCATCGACTCAACCCAACAGCAGAGAAACCAAACCTTTAGACTTTCTCTGCTGCTCTCTTCAGTTAACAAGCTTTTGTCCTCGTTGTGTAGCCGTAGTTTCCTGTAGTTGAAGCTTGTTGAATTAGGTGTTACGGTGTTTAACAACTGCAGAAAAGGAGAAGGGATGACGAGAGGGGAGCAGGATAGGGAACGTGGTGGAGTTTGATAAAGTTAACAGGAACCAGCGGGTGGTCCTGGATTAGACTAAGTTTTGGTTGGAAGCACCTATTTTACAAAATTAACGATTCATCATTCCCATGTGAAATATTATCCTAGCAACACAACTTATACAAGTGAATATAAAGTCTGGTTAGGACCCAAAGACATAAGGCGGGATCTACGGTTGTGTTTCATACTGTCTCCACACGCTACTGGATAACGGATGAGGTGACGTGCTCACCGCTACAGATGTCCGTCAACAGGAAATCCTCCGTAATCTGTTGAAGAAGACACAAATACATCCTCTTTCTAAATAAAGGACTTAAGGACCTCTATAAGCTCTCAAAATGTCTAAATAGTCCAAAGTTGATGCCAAAGCCATTTTCAAACGATCCTCACCATCCATGCTTATTCCCACGAACCAACCGAGGACAGTGATTGGCTAGACACAAGACTGGCGGGGTCTGCCGAGGCGCTAACGGAGCGTGGCTAGACCAACCTGCAAAGTAAAATCCTTTAGCTTCAGCTTCTGTCGGTCTAGATTTCTAGTTAAACACTCAATGATTATGAATGTTTGATATTTTTCTTTGGAGCTGCTAAAACTTGCTAGGGCCCTGCAGGTAAAGCTCTCATTAACCCATTAACCTTCTCAGTGGCCTAGTGGTGGAACGTCCGCCCTGGGACTGGGAGATCGGGGTTCAAATCCCGGCCAGATCATTCCAAAGACGTCAAAAATGGGACCCAACGCCTCCCTGCTTGATGCTCAGCTTTAAGAGGTTGGATTGGGGGTGAAACGACCAAAAGGCTCCCAAGAGCAGCCGCAGCTGCAGCTCCCCACAGGGATGGGTCACATGTGGAGACCAGTGAGTGATGACCAATGGGACTTCTGATGGACCTCTGTCTCCACGCAGATGTTGTTTTCCACCCTTTCATGCCATCTGAACCCGCAGACCGCACCTTTACAACTCAAATCATTTCTGATTTTGAGTTTTTTTAAAGGCTCAAAACACTGAAATATTCATGAAGTGAGAATGAAAACGTGCAGACAGGAAACCTCAGAAAACACCAAATATTCTCTTTGTCATTGTTTGGAAAGAGAAACCTGGAATGTTTATTTTTCTTTTACTTTACCAGGATTTTATTTTCACATCTGGAAAGTTTTCCCTTCTTTTTTTAAAGTTGGGTGTTGAATCTGAAAAGGAAAAAGCTGCCGTAAACACAGCTCTCCCCCGGGTCTGACGTACGAACATCGTGAGAGGGATGGCAAACAGGAAGAGAACGACTGAGAGTGAAAGCTAAGAAAAGGAAAAAGAGAAGGGGAGAATATGAAGAGGCAGGTCTTCTGGAGGGGGAAGGATGGACGTCCCCGTGGTCAGGATGAGACAACTCCACTGATGTCCAGAGTTTTAAACAGGAAAACACACGGAGGTAAAACACAAAACACAGGACACATCAGATTTATGTTATGTGTATCTGATCTAACTGAACTGTAACAAGTGAGAATATGTCAGAACTTCATTTTCTCAACTATAACCTACCTCCATTTATTCCAGGATAATAAAACTTTCTACATATCATAAACATTAACCCTCCAACTTGAGGCTTTTAGGACATGAAGGCCTAATCTGGACCAGCTACACTCCACAGAGCTCTTGTCTATGGGTCGTGGTCAGAACTGGTCAGAGGCCTGATGGGATACGTAGTCCAGGCGCGCAAATAGGGTGGGGGACGGGGGGGATCTGTCCCCCCCAGATTCAGATCGACCCCTATTCGTCCCCCCCAACTAAGGCCAGAAAGTAGGGATGCACCGATGGATCGGCATTTGATCGTAATCGGCCGATAGCGCCCCTATCGGTTTTGATAGGAGTTTTCAAAATAGATCAAAGCAGACCGATCAGGTAGGGTTGTCACGGTAACCAGTGACAAACCCCGGTAAAAAAAAAAAGTTGACAATAATAATAACCGTCTTGTTTAAAAAAAAACTATATTATCTTGGTGGGTTTACCATGGCTGCGGTGTAGGCGCGGTGGCCCTTACCAGCCACCGTATCATCTGCTGAAGTTGCAGGACCGGCGGCACATGCGCGCTTTGCTGTTTACAACCAAAACTTTCTTGAAGCTAAAGCTGAAATAATGGTCAAAGGAGGAGACGGCAGCGCTCAGGAGGACATTTTTTATCCCTCAAAGAAGACAAAGTCGGAAGTACGGGCATCTTTTAGATATTTGAAGAATGCTGAGGAAGTTTATAGAAGACGGACGGCTATCCTGTTTGCAGCACGTGCAGAAAAAGTGTCTGTGAAAGGCAGCAATGCTTCAAATCTCATAAAACATCTGCGTGACCATCACCCACAACTCTACAGTCAACGCAAGTCCTTGTACTGGTCGTCGTACTGGAGGTCCTCGTACTGGTCCTCATATTGGTTGTCGTACTGGAGGTCCTTGTACTGGTCCTTGTACTGGTCCTCGTACTGGTTATCATACTGGTCCTTGTACTGGTCCTCGAGCTGGTCCTCGAGCTGGTCCTTGTACGGGTCCTTGAACTGGTTCTTGTACTGGAGGTCCTCGTACTGGTCCTTGTACTGGTCCTCGTACTAGCTGTCGTACTGGTCCTCGTACTGGTCGTCATACTGGAGGTCCTCGTACTGGTCCTTGTACTGGTTCTTGTACTGGAGGTCCTCGTACTGGAGGTCCTCATACTGGAGGTCCTCATACTGGTCCTTGTACTAGTTCTTGTACTGGAGGTCCTCGTACTGGAGGTTCTCGTACTGGAGGTCCTCGTACTGGTCCTTGTACTGGAGGTCCTCGAACTAGAGGTCCTCGTACTGGTCCCTCTACTGGAGGTCCTCATACTGGTCCTTGTACTGGAGGTCCTCGTACTGGTCCTTGTACTGGAGGTCCTCGCACTGGTCCTTGTACTGGAAGTCCTCGTACTGGTCCTTGTACTGGTCCTCGTACTGGTCCTTGTACTGCTTCTTGTACTGGAGGTCCTCGAACTGGAGGTCCTCGTACTGGTCCCTGTACTGGTCCTTGTACTGCTCCTCACACTGGTCATCGTACTGGTCCTCGTACTGGTCGTCGTACTGGATGTCTTCGTACTGGTCCTCGTACTGGTCCTCGTACTGGATGTCCTCGTACTGGTCCTTGTGCTGGTCGTTGTACTGGAAGTCCTCGTACTGGTCCTTGTGCTGGTCGTTGTACTGGAGGTCCTCGTACTGGTCCTTGCACTGGAGGTTCTCGTACTGGTCCTTGCACTGGAGGTCCTCGTACTGGTCCTTGTACTGGAGGTTCTCGTACTGGTCCTTGTACTGGAGGTCCTCGTACTGGTCCTGGTACTGGTACTGGTCCTTGTACTGGTCCTGGTACTGGTCCTTGTACTGGTTCTCGTACGGGTCCTTGTACTGGAGGTTCTCGTACTGGTCCTTGCACTGGAGGTCCTCGTACTGGAGGTCCTCGTACTGGTCCTTGTACTGGAGATTCTCGTACTGGTCCTTGTACTGGAGGTCCTCGTACTGGTCCTGGTACTGGTCCTCGTACTGGTCCTTGTACTGGTCCTGGTACTGGTCCTTGTACTGGTCCTCGTACGGGTCCTTGTACTGGTCGTCGTACTGGAGATCCTCGTACTGGTCCTTGTACTGGTTGTCGTACTGGAGGTCCTCGTACTGGTCCTTGTACTGGTTATTTTACTGGAGGTCCTCGTACTGGTCCTTTTACTGGTTCTTGTACTGGTCCTCGTACTGAAGGTCCTGGTACTGGAGGTCCTCGTACTGGTCCCTGTACTGGTCCTTGTACTGGTCCTCGCACTGGTCATCGTACTGGTCCTCATACTGGTCGTCGTACTGGAGGTCCTCGTACTGGTCCTTGTATTGGTCCTCGTACTGATCGTCATACTCGTCCTCGTACTGGTCGTCGTACTGGAGGTTCTCGTACTGGTCCTTGTACTGGTTCTTGTACTGGAGGTCCTCATACTGGAGGTCCTCATACTGGTTCTTGTACTGGAGGTCCTCGAACTGGAGGTCCTTGTACTGATCCTTGTACTGGAGGTCCTCGTACTGGTCCTTGTACTGGTTCTGGTACTGGTCCTTGTACTGGAGGTCCTGATACTAGTCCTTGAACTGGTCCTCGTACTAGTGGTCCTCGTACTGGTCCTTTTACTGGAGGTCTTCATACTGGAGGTCCTCGTACAGGTCCTTTTACTGGAGGTTCTCGCACTGGTCCTTGTACTGGAGGTCCTCGTACTGGTCCTTGTACTGGTTCTGGTACTGGTCCTTGTACTGGAGGTCCTGATACTAGTCCTTGTACTGGTCCTCGTACTAGTGGTCCTCGTACTGGTCCTTTTACTGGAGGTCTTCATTCTGGAGGTCCTCGTACAGGTCCTTTTACTGGAGGTTCTCGCACTGGTCCTTGTACTAAAGGTCCTCGTACAGGACCTTGTACTGGTCCTGGTACTGGTCCTTGTACTGGAGGTCCTCATACAGGTCCTTGTACTGGTCCTTGTACTGGAGGTCCTTGTCTTGGAGGTCCTCGTACTGGTCCTTGTACTGGAGGTCCTCATACAGGTCCTTGTACAGGTCCTTGTACTGGAGGTCCTGGTACTGGAAAACAAAGCTCCAGTGCACCTGTTTCAGCACGGAGAATTCAGCTGGAGGAGAGACTAGCTTCAGACAACAAGTGTGTGTTATGTGACCCTTGCTCCTGCTCCCACAGTTTAAAACCAACACGTTCTCACACCCTAAGCGTCGAAAAATGACACGGTGTGACCAAGCGTCAAAATAGGACGCGCAGGGTGCCCAGAGCATCAGGAGAGGACGCGCAGGGACACGCACTGTACCACAGCGTTCGTCTCTGACGCCCGCGGTGAGACGGACATTTAACCAACATTTCACCTCTAACCTCTCACGATTTAACCTTCCCCTCACCCCCATCCTAACCTTAACCCAGTATGTCTGTGTGGATTTTCAATTAAACGTGTTTGAGAGTAACGATGGAACGCGAAACAAAGCTTTGCATGCGCAAGCTGGTGAAGGTTAGGATGGTGGTGAGGGGAAGGTTAAATAGCAAGAGGGTAAAGGTCACAAATCAGTCAAATGTCGGTCTCACCGTGGGAGTTGGATACCAACACTCTGGCACAGCGCGTCCTCTCCCGACGCGCTGGGGCACCCTGCGCATCATATTTGGCACTTGGTCACACCCAGTGGCGGCGCCAGGGGGGCGCTATAGCTACCCCTGGATTAGTCATTGCACCCCCATAGCACCCCTAAGTAAATATTAGATTTTTTTTTTTTACAATTAAATTTTAATTTAACGTGTGGATGTGATAATATTTAACATACAAAACAAAAATAATCAGTAAATTATCATATAGATAGTAAAAATTTAAACCAAAACAGGAAATTGATGTTAACCTTTGACCTCATTTTCCACCTGTGAACGAGTGAAAGGTAGAGCTAGTGGTAAGATGGATCGGTTTTTCTTGCCCACATTTCCACGGGTTCAGTCAGAAATGAATGAATGTTTGGAAGTGATCTCAGACCCACAAAAACCTACGGATCTGGATGAAGAGAGTCAACCCTCAACCGCCGCAGCAGTCGAGGGTTTTGCCATTGGAAATGCTAACACTAACGTTAGCTAACCTTGCAACACTATAGATGGTTTTCTGTGTGGCTGTATACGTTTATGATTTCATGGAAAAGTCAGCGATTGTTCATATGTTTATGATGTATATTAGTGATTGTTTCAGGTGTTGTTGAGGTGTTGTGCACGCATGTGTATCTGCTAGTGTTGAAGGTGTTTTAGAGAACAATAGGTCCACTTCCTTCATAGCACCCTCAATAAAAAGACCAGCTCCTTCATAGCACCTGCAGAAAAACATTTATGGAGCCACCGCTGGTCACACCACGTCATTTTTCGACGCTTAGGGTGTGCGAACGTGTTGTTAAAACACCATGTGACCTTCAGGAAGCTGCAGGAGAAGACATCTATCTGAAGATGTTTTCACCATCATCATTTTTGCTGTATTTAGGAGTCGGAACTGAAATCTGAATAATCCCACAGCCAGGGACGAAATTTTGATTTCAGAAGTGGGGGGGACACAGCAGGCTTGTGCGGATTTGGGGTGGGGGGTGTTATGTAAAGACCCCTTGACACGTCACGTGCCCATCTCAATAATTTTTCCATCCTCATATATATATATATATATATATATATATATATATATATATATATATATATATATATATATATATATATATATATATATATATATATATATATTATTATATATATATATATATACATATATATATATATATATATATATCAAAGTTAAAAAATGTACAACTCTATTATTATTTTTATTTATTATCATTATTGAAGTGCAGTTTTGGCTGTTGACAATGGATAGGCCATTGTATTTATTGTTTTTGGGTCTTTTTTATTGTTTTTGGTGCAACATTTTCTAACAGGGAGTGAGATTCCTTTTTTATTCAATTTTTGTTTGTTATTTTTATTCATTTAGAAGTTCTGGTTCTGGACATTTCAGTGTTAAATGAAGGTTTATTTGTTGCATTTTAAAGGGTGTACTTGCATTATTATGATATATTAACATTATATTAGTGGTTATTTTGGTCTAGATAATGTTGACAATGATATCGTTTATCATCAACAATTTGTTGGACAAAATATCGTCCAGCAAAATTTGTTACTTTCCCAGGCCTAGTCAAAAGTATAAAAATTATTTATACATAAACGGTCCCTCCTGAGATCTGGCCGTTTGTTCATTTGCTGTGTTAGAGGACATGCTGAACTAATGTTTTACACATGATCATCACCCTAACATTTGAGTGTATAAAAACATATTAAATATGTTTTTCCCCTTAAAAGTGTTTAAACAGTTGTTGCATTTCAACACACAAAAAATAAATGGAAAAATAAGATAAATCTAATGAAAAGTGTACATCTTTGACATTAAGCTTAAAAAATCTGTTGACGATGATACTGTTCATTTTTCAGAGCTTTTTAATGTGAACATATACATTGCAATAGATAAGTTTACAATAAAGTTAAATGATTAAAGTTTTGAAGTTACACTTCTACTACTACTAGTAATAATAATTATGATGATAATAGTAATAATAATAAAACAATAATTATAATAATACGAATAAATTGTGTCTGGGGAGTCAGTTATGTGGAGGAGATGAGTTTGTAAAAGTTAGTTTTGAGTATGTTTGTGAAGGAGGAGGTGAGTCTGAGCTTAATGCAGGGGTGTCACATGTTCCAACTTACGTTTTGACTTTGAAAGAAGTCTCTTATATCCACTTTTCGTTTTCTTGACATGCTGCCTCCTGACTGTGCCTAACTACCAAAGACTCACAAATGAACAGTTGTTCAAATGTTATGTAATGGAAGCTGAGCTGAGCTCTGATATTACACAGCGTCTAGTTGACGATGTGACTCAGTACCGGTGTTCCCTAGCGGCTCCAAACTAGCAAAACAACGTGAGCACGTTCGGACTGTTTCCAACTTGAGTGACAGCAGCAACAGCCAATAATACGTTAGCAAGTATCAGCAGAGCCAATAGATTAGCTTTTGGGCGGGTCTAATAGGAAACCGGTTTCCGTTTCGGTCCTAGTGCTCAACCAAATCCATTTAATGGAGCGTAACATTGTTTTTGGACGGAAAAAAGTGCAGGGGACCAAAACTGCCTTTTGAAAAAGTGGGGGGGACATGTCCCACCCGTCCCCCCCCAAAATTACGTCCCAGCCCACAGCCCACGTTAGACAAAACTTCTGTTTGAGGTTTTCTTCACACCTCTTCAGTCTTCCTCACATGTGCTGATTATCAGCTCATCAGTACCTCTCACCTGGTGCACAGAACCAAAGCATTCAACGGTTAAGTGAGCAGAAGAAGAGAAGGTCTTTGTAACGTGAGTGTGTGTGTGTGTGTGTGTGTGTGTGTGTGTGTGTGTGTGTGTGTGTGTGTGAAGCAGAGCAGCAGCTGATGATTGTTTATCTTCTCTGAGTGAGGGATCATGTGAGAAGTTAAAAGATTTGGCCGGAGCGGAGAGAGGAAATGACATTGGCGCTGGGTTAAAGACAACAGCGATACACAGTCAAAAGAAAACACACACACACACACACACACACACACACACACACACACACACACACACACACACTTAGACTAACCCTAAACTAACAGCTCTGAAACTTTCCTTAGACTGATTCAGTTCTGACAAAGGAAGAAGGTCTGGGTGGTACAGTTTATTAATCTGATGTAATCTGGGGTGTTGGGAAGTTAAACTGAGATTGAAAACAGTTCAAAGCCCTCATCACTAAAGCTCAACTTCCTCTCTAGAGACAGAAACTGGATGAGGCCAGAACAGTCCCATAACCAGATGCTGAAAGAACAAAAGGAGGTCATTTAGTGAAAACTAACGAGTCTCTAGGAGCTAAAGCCCTGAGTGTCTCAAGGAAAAAACAAGATTTCCGTAGAAAGAATATTTCACCTGAATCGTCAGCTAACTGGTTCTGGTCTTTGTCTGAGTCTGTGTTTCTGAACGACTAACATGTAGTAAAACACTCTAGGAACAACCTCAGTTGGCTCCTTTAGTTCCTGCTAAAGCTAAGCTGATGGTTCTGGCCAAAACCAAAACTAGAAAAGGTTGTTCCACTTCACATTCTGAATTTTCCTTCTAAGCTGCAGAAACACAAGACACTGAACAGACTTGTTCAAACCCTGGAGACAGGATAAACAAGCTAGATGGACAGCATCATAGATGATAAGACATGAATACATTTTAGGTTCTTAGAGGAGTTTAAGAACATTTCTGGACCTCCAACCAATTGGAGATGGTGGTTTTCCCAAAACCGTTCGTTTATTTGGCAAAACATCTTCCCATCATTTTCTAACTTTAAATAAACATCAGAGGTGAGTGAAAAGGTCCTAAAAAGCAAATCCTGTTGGTTTTAAAGGAGCAGTAAGTACAAACAGTGTGATGTCTCAATCATGTTGGAAGGAAGGTTACACTGAAACAGATTTCAGCCAACTGGGGGGTTGTCAGGCTTCTCCTTCTAAAATGGTCAAAGAGGGACGGAGCTACTGTTTTCAAAATGTGACTCCACGAGGTTGAAGAGTCCGATCCGAGCTAACGCTGCAGCACCAGCATCTGTAATTCAACACCGACAGGCAAAAGACTCCTGAGTTGTTTGAAAAACCAAAGCCAGAAAACAGGAGCAACCCAGAAGTTAACATCAGGAGAAGTAGTGGAGAGGCTAACAATGCTAACGGTGAATTAGAAGAAAATAGTGGGCTCTAAAAATATCTCAAGCAACTTTTTCATTTATCAACAACCTGATATTATGGTGAAATGTATGAGTGAAGAGATTAATGAGTCAATGGAGCTATTTAACTTCCTATAATGAGTCGTTCTGAACTGTAACGGCAAGTCCACAAACAAAAACACGTAGACGTCTCCCTAGTGAGGCTTTCTGACGTCCAACCGGGAGAAGGCCTAAAGGAAGACCCAGGACACACTGGCGGGACTACGTCTCTCAGCTGGCCAGGGAACGCCTTACGCCGGTTTCACACTGGAAGCATCGGCGGCGCGAAACGGCCGCAGAACGATTTACTCGCGAACTTCAAAGCAGCCTTTTTCACACCGGGAGAGTCTTAGCAGCGGCACGGCTTCCTCGCTGTGCTCTTCGCTGGACTCGTGGGATTACAAGATCCCTCGAGACTTCAGGTCATGGTTTATTTATGCAAATTAAACCAAAAAGAAAGAAATCACGTTTGATATCGCTGTTTGATGTCATAGATGACGTTCCTCTCCACCGCCAGGATTAAAGCCATGAAAATCACACCGCTGCACTTCTGGAACGATGCTGGGAATGGACAAGCCGTTGGGTCACACGTAAGTGTCATATATATGAAATAGCGTCGCTGTAGTACTTTTACTTAGAAATTTAACTGTGATTTTACTGAAACCGTGTGTGATTTCCTGTCTAGCCCTATGTTAACTGTGGAAATTGGCGCATCCCTGAAGCGGCTCGTGGCAAAAATAGAACCCGGTTCTATCTTTAGCGGCGAAACAGTCCATAGACTATAATGGATTCTATTTGAAGCTGTGACGTTCCGCCGCCATTCCACGCTGCTGATGCTGCAGTGTGAAACCGGGGTTTGGGATTCCCCCGGAAGAGCTGGACCAAGTGGCTGGGACCTGGGAGGTCTAGGCATCTCTGCTTAGGCTACTGCCCCCGCGATCAGACCCCGGATAAGCGTCCGAAAATGGATGGATGGATATTACCGTAATAAGTGTAGTAAGTGCTCCCTGCTGTAAAATACCCAACAGTGTAGGGCTGCACGATATGAGGAAAACCTGTGATATTCAATAACAATGATTAATATTGTGATGACGATATTACTTGCGATAAATAAAAACTTAACTCAGGAACAAAAATAATCAAAAACAAAGAAATAAAACAATTACAATAAAAATCATAAAAATGAGAAAAGCAAAAGAAGGAACGGGAAAAAGAAAATGAACAAGAAGAGGTAATCAGTGGATCCCGGGAAAAGTAGAATCAGCAGAAAGAGCAGAACAAAGCTAACTCAAGTGTTTGCTAAACATCAAAATTAAGTGTCGACCGCCTTGGGGGCGGGCATCTAACCTATGATAATCCACCCAATTGGCCAAATGGGTGAAGAGCTCCATTTGATTTGTTAAAAAACATCATGCTTCCGTTTGATTGACAGAATCCATCATGTGTAGCAAACATTTGAGCTGTCCATTCATTACGATATTTATCTGTTCTTTGCGATATGCATATTGCACATGCTGATATCGCGATAACGATATATTTGCGATATATTGTGCAGCCCTACAAGAGTGCCATCAACAGACATGACAATATATTTATCTACTTATCAAGGTAGCAAGTATGACTCATTTGCACTCATCTAGAATCTTCCGGTTCTGATTCTTAACTGGCAACCACCACGAAACTCACAAGACGAGTGAGAGAGTCACCTTTTTTTTTTTTAGAAAAATAGGCCGAAGTTTCCATATTTGACCACATGATATCAGTCTGACATCATTATTACATAAGGCGCCTTTAACCATGGATTAGTTTTGTTGCTGAGACGTTTTATCAAATTATTTTATTCAGTTTTCTGCTCCGATGCTCGAGTCTGCAGCCCGTCGAGCTGCTCTGTCATTTAGACGTCAGCCTAATGAACATGAAGCAGCTGTTCTCGTGTTCATCAACGTGAATGTACAGGAACACAGCAGCAGTTTTAACACGTCTCACTCTCTCAGTCACCTGGGAGCTCATTTAGACCCTGTCATCCTACTGTTTCCATTCTAAAAGCAGCAAACGGGAAAGAAGAGCTTTCCGTTAAATCTCAGGTAAAAATACGTCCAAACGTTCCGAACATTCAAGACAAAGTCATGTAGATGTAGACAATGTAGACAACTTAAATCAGAAAAAGTTTCTTCACTTTCAGCAGCTAAAACAAAAATGTTATTTGAAATCCATTTTTCTACCTTCTGATTCAGCTGCATCCAAACCAACCAATCACACGTCAGCATTTGAACAATGAACCTCCTCCATAATTAAGACTTCCACCACTGGACAGAATCTGCCAGCAGGAAGCCAAACCTTTAGCTCTACAACACCTGCAGCTTTCATTTGAAAGTAAAGCTCTTTTCCTAATTAGCTTTTGTTTCCTCGAGTCTCTACCCTCAAATGTCTGAGAACAAAGCTCCCATGTCTGCGCCACAATCCAAAACTTCATCCATTCAGTGTGAAAACAATTCTGCTCAGTCCACCCAAGAGCTTCTTTAACAGCCGGAACAATATCCGTGACAAGAGGCTCCTCTTCCTCGGTTGGGAACGCTGATGTGAAACATCTTCTGTTTACCCTTCAAACAAGACCTGAATTACTCGTATTCCCTGTGGTTTTCCAATAGCAGGTGTAGCGTTATTAAGATCCTATTGTCTGCCCTTAACAGCTGCCCCTTCACACAGTAACATCGCCAAGGTCGGATGCTGGTTTCAGTATGTTTACATTCCAGGAGAAGAGACAGAAGAAGAGAAGAAGAATGCTTTCCATTAATTAATCAAAGTTCTTTATTCGTGATAAAGCTAATCAGAGCATATGTTGATCATTAATAATCAGGTGAATGATCTGTGAAATAAAGATGTCATGAGTTATGTGTTTAATGAATAAACAGGACTGCACCAGACAGACTGATCTGCATTGACATGGAAACGCATGACACATTGTTCTCAACCAATCAGAACTTTCGTCTGCCGTAGGTCAGAATCTGGGTTGTTTAATGAAGTTGTCCAATCCGGTTTACTAAGATTTGTAAACAACTAGGGGATATAAAACAAGGCAACGCCATTTTATACTCAGTTCCATTTTAACCTCAGCTCTGTTCGATCTGAGCTCCAAAGGAGTTGCATCATACTCTCAACGTAGTTTCAACCAGCTCTCAATCCATCACCGCCAAAGGAGAGGTACAGTCTGGCCAGATGTACTTTCCACTTTAAGCTGAGAACTGTCAAGCTGGAGATTTCCGTCGTTTGAACAACAAGACGACGTCCCTTCAAAATAAGAGCTGAACTCGCTGATGCCTGCCGCTACTACTGGGAGTCGATCCGCAGACGGGCTTTGTAGTGCTGTGACCGCTGTTCTACCAGCTCCAGTACATCTGAAGGTCCGAGGACCTGGCATTTCCTGATCTAACACGGGAGACTCCATGGGTACGTAGTCACGGCACAAAATGGCTGCTCATGTCATCAGCTCCTGAAGCCTCGTGGTGGCCTAGTCATAACAACCAGATTCGCTACGTCAGCCTAGAGATTCTGAACAAAACACACACACCAACACTATAACATTCAAATCCATATGCATTCATCATTGAGATAGTCCTGGTAGATTGTAAGAATTTATAATTATAGAAATTAAAGATTCTTAAATGATCCCAACTCTCTCTTTTCTTGTCTCCCAGTCAATACAGAGTGTTTAAGTAAACTCCCTGATGATAAAAACAACCACTTCTGATTATAATATTTAGATCTAATTACAGTGTATAAATATACAAACTACAGATCACTACATTTGGCGAGCCTAGCCTGATATCTGCACAGTTTATTACACTTTGTGCCGATTTTGAGACATATTTGGGATTTTTGTTCAGTGTGAGTTCAGAGAAAAAAAGAAAAAAAGTGAGCTTTTCACATTCAGCTTGGAGCAGTGCTTTTATCTTGAAGGGGGGTTGCACATTCATCACCCTCCAAAGGAGGCGCTGTTTCATGAAAACACCTTAAAGCTGACGTGGCTAGCGGCCATTTTGAGGCCTACATATGAAGGTATATTTTTCCCGTCTTGGTACGTTGAAAACTGTCTGTTTTAATATTTGTTGCTGTGTTTGTGACACTGTGTGCACATATTTGTAAAATCAGAGATAGATTTTTACCCGTCGGAAGTTACTTCCGTTCGGAGGGCGTCTGATCCACGCCTATCCTTTCCCAGTAACCTCGCAAGCATAATAGTTAGCTTAACTTGCTAATATTATTCGCTGTAAGCCGAAACACGCCGAAGAGCGTATCTGCACCCCACGGTGGGAACGCTAAAGACCCTAAATTGCCTCGTCGCTAAGGCACGTTTGGTTAATCGGGCATTTTTGTTCTGGTCGCTCCAGACACTCGCTAGCATTAGCCGAAGAGCTAACTAGTCACCCCGGTTTAGACTCGGGTACGCGTCCCGATAAGCTGTGAAACCGTTCCGACGCAGCGATTCTGCGTCCTAAAATCCGCTAAACCTTCCGGTACAAAGTACAGTTGGTTACGTTAGCGGTGATTCTTGTAAAACGCTCCGGTGTGTAGAATTGTGATCTTGCTACGGGGCTAACCGCCGAGGGACGGACAGCGCATGCGCAACAATCCGCCATCTTAGGTAACCCGACACGTAGCTCGACCGGCCATCTTGGGTGGGTCAAAAGAGAATGTTATTTTTGGCATTACTAAACGATTTTGCCCAGCATATTCATTCAAAAGCCAAGCTTCCCTGTAACTAATTCTTTAATAAGTCTACAGGTAAGGTTGTTTCTGGAAGAATTAGTAAATTTAAGAACTCATTACTAATTTGGAAGATGGGCTCAGAGGAAACGATGCAATTACCATCCCAACTTCAGGCGGCGTTGCAAAGCGCTTTCCTACCGATGATGACTGAGATGAGGAACATGATGAACATGATCTGCGCTCTTCAGAAAGACGGCGAGGACGTCAAACAGTTTATGAGTGGTTTTCAGGCGACACGGGCAGCGACCCCGTGTTTGGCCGAGAAGCCGCCAGATGCGACGAAGATGCTGCAGGCTGATGTTTTCACAGGTTCTGACTCGCGGGAAAACAACAACACCTCAAAGGAAAGCAACAACACCTCACCGGTCGTTCCATCCGTGGCGATGTTAGGCGATACACCCTTGGACTACGGCCCCGGTACCGCTATCGCCGTGACTGACAAAGTTTTGCTCGCACCTCTGGTCATGAGGAAGGGGTCTGAAAGGCCCGCAGTAGAGGTAACTGTACATCAGGGACATCGCTGTGTCGCGTTACTAGACACAGGTGTGGACATTACGCTCATGAGCGGAGGTTTTTACAACAGCATGTGCGACAAAAGGGGGGAGGGCCTCCCCCCCCCCACCCCCACACCCCCCCACACACACACACACTCATTCCAGGCTCGATGATTTTCACTGATTTCGGTGGCGCTCCAGCAACCGCGTCTTCACAGACTGCGGTGAACATTTCAATAGGGGCCATGTCCTTAAAACACCCCGTGTACATCGATGAGAATATGACCATTCCCATGCTCATAGGGTTGGACTGTCTCCAGCGCCTTAACGCTAAAATCAGCTACAAGTCCGGACAACTGTTTGCGCGTGTGAGAAAGCCAAAGCCGTACAAACCGCCGCCTAACAAGGACTTCCGCTACTCTGTGGCAAGCCTTTCGGGTGAGGCCGCGACTACGGGCTCACCGCCACACTCAAAGCCACCAGGAAAGCCCCCTGAAGTTCTGTCCCAGATTGAGAATGTAATAGACCAAGCGGATGCTCTCACCAACGAGGTCGAGCGAGACAAACTACGACAACTTTTGCTAAAGTACAAGGATTTTCTTTCACTTGACTCCTTGGACTGTGGTCTAACCACTATCCATGAAGTCCGGATTCCTACAAGGCCGGATGCACCGCCGACCTTTGTGCGGCAATACAAGATTCCCCTGGCGTCCCAAGGACCAGTCCAGGAAATCATTTACAGCCTCTTGGCTAACGGGATCATTCGACCCTGCAACAGCACCTACTCGGCTCCGTTGTGGCCGGTACAGAAGCCTAATGGTAAGTGGTGACTAACCATTGACTACTGGCAACTCAACAAACAGGTTCCCTTGTCTAGGTGGCCTATGGCACGCCTGGAGCAGGAGCTTCCAAGAGTGAAAGATGCTAAGTGCTTTTCCACACTTGACATTGCGTCCAGATTTTAGACGATTCCCGTCCACAAATCGGACCAATACAAACTTGCCTTCTCCTTTGCCAACCGGCAGTACACCTTCACCCGGTGTCCTTTTGGTTTTTCCAACCCACCTGCTGAGTTCAACATCTTCTTGAACAAACCTCTTTGATATGACGTAGGGGAAACCTCGTTACCAATTTCGTCCCTTTCGGTGCGTCTGTGATGATTTTTGACACGACCAAAATTTTGGTTCACATTCAACCCTCTTCAAAACTATGACGGAACTCTTAGGATGTATCGAAAGGTATATAGGGTATTAGAATATATTTAAATCTGGTGTTTGACGAAGTTTTAATGTGTACTGAAGAGTAGAAAGTGTGCTTTCAAGCCTTGAATGGATAAATGTTAGCTGCTGGTATAGGTAACGTGACCGAAATGATGTCATCTGATTGGACAGTGGCGTTGTGATTGTAAACAAGTAGCCATGTAATTTCAGTTGTGAATCAACTTTGGATCAAATTGATGGGTTTCTATGCATTTATTTTGGTGCAGTTTAGGTAAATTCTTTTACATTCTCATTTGTTGACATCTCCTGAAAATTCCAACCAATTATCTTTATTAATAACTAAAATATGGCCTCTTTTCTACGATGAACTAGACAGCTAATCCAAATTTGATCACAGGTTTTAATGCATTTCCAATTGAAACAAATGGGCGTTAATTAGGATTGTTAAAAATTTAATATCTCTGGAATGGCTGGGTGGATTTTGGCAAATGAGGTGTCATTTTGTTAGTGAGCTCTGGCTCTATCTAGTAGACATATTAAACATGACATTTCAATCAAATCAAAGATACTTTATTAATCCCAGAGGGAAATTAGAGTTTCAGTACACACAATTCAGAGATCAGACATACACAGGCAAGACACATGACAAGAATTGGTGACTGTGGTCATTCGCAACCCGAGTCACGCTACCTTAATAGAGATCAGAGGGTTACATGAGGAATTGATTCGGGAGGAGGGAAAACTACCCTCCCACCAAGAGGACAGCTTTGCTCTGCATAAAAACACCTCACAGATATGCAACAGACTTCAGACAACACAACATGAGACTCCAATAGGAAGGCAGCGGGGGGATCCTGTTTCCCCGGCGAGAGCAGCCATCTACAGCACTCATCTACTGTACAGTCACAGGTGGGAGGGAGATCTTGGGAGACGAGCAGAGCACATTGACTCCTGCAGGTTGATGACCTCGCCAGGCTGAAGTCCACCAATCCGAAGATGGGGGGGGGGTAAGTTGGGAGGGTTTTCACAGCATCTGTCTGCATTCCTTCATGGGGTGTTTGTAGCCGCTCAAGGCAACCAGGGTGTCAGATTCAGATAACAAGAATTTGTTTGGGTCAGGCTGAGATAATTTTCCTCTCTGCCTTCAGTCTTTAAACTGATCATTCCAGTCCTTCAGTGAAGCCAATTTTGGGTTTTTAATCCTGTCCATACCGTCCGGTGACCCTCTCCGAGATGACATCCATTTTGCGCACTAATACCGGTATCGCAGCTAGAACATTGTCCAGCTTACGATTCACCTTGAGTAACCTCCCAGTCTGAGAAGTCTCCACACGGACGGTGCTTTCCGTGGGTGCGGATCGCCCTCCAATTGCTCCCGTCTTCCCAAATTTCCAGAAAACCAGATATCCTCCCAGTCCAGTCAGGAGAAATCATCAGGCTGAATATCCACACGTCTTCGACATCCTCAATGGACAGCTGGCTGAGGCATATGATCTTCCATTCCCTCCAGGAATCCAACATATATCCCACTGGGTGTGTCCCCTGTGGGCATGTGGGAGCCCCCTGCTCCGTTCTCATTGTTGAAAAAATCTTATCGATCGCATTGAATGACCAATTTATCAAATCAATGGTTAAAAATAGGGTTTTTCAGAAGAAATGCAGAGAAGCGCTCGGTGGGCAGACAGGACAAAGAGCCTTGGGAAAAAAGATAAGGGAGCGAAAAGAGAAGCGTCTGTACTCCTCGAGTGCCAGGAAGAGAAAAAACTGATCACTTTTAAAGAAAATGTCCAATTCCCTATAAACGCTGACCTGTCCTATTGCCAGCTGATGAAAAAGCAACATTAGCGCATCGCTAATTAGCATCCAGAACAAGTTAATTCTACACATACAAAGTTAGAATGAATTTTACTGACAACAAAACAGGTATTTTATTCGCTCAAACAAACAATTCACTGGAACAGAGGAAGACCGACAAACGTTTTTTACTGGGCTACAATAACTCTCTGTCATCATGGAAACAAAAGCTTCCTTCAGTCTTCTAACAGAGATTACAGTTCAGCTGATAGATGCTCTGTTTTGTTTACATTAGCTTTATTTAGTGTTCAGATCATTTTTACTGGTACCTTAATTTGTGCCAGACTTACTTCAATTTTTAACATCAGAAGTCAACAGAGAAATTTATTCATATTAAACAATTTTGCTAGCTTTTCTAACATATATCCTTTGGATTAAATTTGGAAGGAAACGATGCAAAAGTGCATAGATAAGTACTTGGATTTTTTTTATCTCTATAAGGTAGAAGCTGCACACAAAAGTCTAAGGCAAAGTTGCTCTCCAATGCAGCCTTAAAACAGGACAGTTCCAGTGTTTTACATTAATTTTAAATTTTAATCCCTGCTGCTCTCAGTTTATTACCTCCTCCAGAAAGACTCTCTTTTCTTCTCTCCTGTTGTTGCCAGCAGGTAGACCACTGGCTTCTTCAGCTGCTGCTGTTCCATCACTCACCTTGACGCTCCATCTCACCTGAGAGCTGCTTTCAGGCCTCTGGCTGCAGCAGAACAGCATCAATAAAACCCCAACAGGTGGTGGGTAGAGCGGACAGCCATGCTCCCTGACCTTACCTGTGCTGCCCCCTGGTGGCTAGGAGTCTCATTACAAGATATTTACATTTTCTAATAGTTTGGTGTTTATCAGATGTTCAGCATGTTTCCTGTCCCAGATTCTAAAATCATCAGGCGTATTTTTATAACATCAAAAATAACATGTTAGAAAATACTGAAGCCGTGATGGAGAGGCTCTACATATTCGTGTTTCTGAGTAGTTGAAGTACGCAGCAGCAGCAGTGCATCGGCTCACTGAGACGGTTTTAAAAGATGAAAACACAAAAAAAAAAAACTGATAGAAAAGATCTACAGTAAGAGTCTGAGAGCATAAAACGTCAGTATGGTGGTGTAGTGGGTAATGATCAGACCCCCACAATGCGGCTTTAAAATTGAGTAAAACCCGGAAGTAAGAACAATTGCAGTTCCACCCTCATCCACTAGGGGCTGGTGTCAGAAGCGAGCAAATCCTCATTGACTCCCATGTTAAAAATGTCAATTTCACAGCAGAAATAAACATGTTTACAGCCTGGTACCAAAACATGTTTTTGGTTTAAATGATCTAGTTTACACTCATGACAACTCTGAGGGGGGTGAATTTTTTTCTCACTCTTCTGTTTAAGTGCATTAAAAGCCTAAAATTCTGTATAATTAATGAGCATCAGACCCACGTGACCACAGAGCTAGCTCCGTGGAAAGGCCTCAGTACAGCCTCGGTCTGGCTTGGAAACTGCTCCAGGATTTTGAGTCTCTGTGTTTGTGTATTCTTTTTTGGATATTATTTGTGCAATTGTTGGACAAAATGACTGTCTGTGGCATTAATTGCACGGATAGAGCGTCCAAGGAGTCTCCACTTCATTTTTTTTGGTAAGTAAAATTATATTTATGTATTTTAGGTCACTGCCGAGCTGAGCTTAGATTTTAACATGTACTGTTTAACCATGAAATTTAAATGTAATAGGGTAAACCCAGTGCATTTAACATAATGCTGCACTTTAGAAAATGGGTTGAAATATAACATGCTGGTGGACCTTGGCTTGTGGAGCCAAGGGCGTCAGTTTGTTGTCAGAATTGCTGGGGACAATAACCATACACTTGAGTGGGGTTTAAAAATTGCTGGGGACAATAAAGTAGGCTAGCACAGGGGTCGGCAGCTCTGGAGCCGCATGCGGCTCTTCCATCCATCTGATGCGGCTCTCTGTGCTTGTAAAATAATGAATGGATATTTAAATGAAAAGCTTTATATTTTACTGCATTAATTTTACATCTGTAAGCTAATTCTAAATGTAAAGATTGTCTGCGTAAACCTGAACAGGTCCAACCCGGTCTTACTGTGAGACCGGGTTGACGCGTCACGCTTGTGCGTAATCATATGCGCTTCCTGAGCTGGAGGATGTCAGATTCTGGGCTTCTCCTCAGACAGGTTCCTGGATGCGTCGCCACATTGGAGACAGGAACAAGCACTATTCAGCCAAAGTTTCATAATCAGGTGTGGCAGTGTGAGTGTCCTGTCACAGTGTCCTGATAGATAATGCGCCCTGGCTAGTTGGCCAAGGGGTTGTCCCTTTGGCTGACTGGTTAGAGCTTTTGACTCTCACCCGGGAGTCTGGGGATCGAATCCCGCCCGGGCCTAACTTGCTTTAGTAAATCCTTACTTTGGTTAATTAAATCAGTTGTTGAACCCCCCACTCCTCTGTTTGGTCTCCTTTCTTATTACAGCCCACCACTTCCAGTCTGGGTTGTAACAATCTGCAGACAGATTTCTGAGTATCTCCTCCTTTGGTACACAGATCCTCACTGAGCCATGTACTGTGAACAAATAGTTTCTCCATGATATTATCCAGCAAGGTCTTGTTTTTGTCAAAACAAGGGTGAGGTAATGAAAAAATAGAAATATTTCAATAAAATAACATTAAAATTATTTATATGCATAATATAAAAAAAGCATGTTTTGAAATATATAAAGTGCACCAAACTTGACTCAGTCCATTCAACAATTCTAATGGACAATTATGTAACTCATCAATTAATTATTTGAAAGGATAATTTGTCAATTAAATGCTGAAAAAAATAAACAATACATTAATGAGGCAAGAACTTTTTAAACTTGAACATACCTACACCCACAAGTCTATTTTTACCTGGTTAAAACCATCTAGCTTATGTGCACTTTTTAAAACACCCAGCAAACATTTGGATGTTTAATGACAGTTGAACGGTCACAACTGTAAAATAATATCACAGGAATTAGGAAAGAATAATATGACATTAACTCTATGTTCCTTGGCCAGACTGGAACCTGGATCCTCCAGGGGGAGAGTCACCCGCTCTCCCAGCTGAGCTATGACAGCAACTACTGAATCTCAGATTTTTTTAATATAGATAGGTAGAGAGTAAAGTGCGGGGTAAACTAACCAATCAGAGGACAGGGAAGATCTGCCACAGGCCACGCCTCCAGAGTGCCAAAACCCCTCACAGCCAAGCGAGCGGAATTAGAAACCGAGCGCGTAGAGACTGCCGAGCGCGCAGAGAGGCTGCCGCGCGCACACGTTTTCCTCTGCCTTGTGCTCGTTGGCAACGCGCGCACGCAGGTTTGTCACTTGTGCACCTCCTTGTGCACTCACAGACACAGTTTGCTCCCTCTCAGTGCACAAATGACCTCTCGTCATGTATATTTTCGCTCGCGAGTCCCGTTCACACGCGCGCTATGGACCCAATCCGCGTGCACGGGTTGTGGCACGCTTCAAACGCCATATGATCACGGCTTCTGTGTGCTGTGCGGCTACCGGCTTGTGGAGCTCTCGGAGACCTCTGTGTTCCACCCGGTTTTACCTAGTGGTCAGCCCGGCGTATCTCTGACTCAGAAGCTCTGGTGTTGTGCACAGTTAACTCTGGTTGTAGCTACGTTGCTACCTCCGTTAGCTTAGCTCCCACCTCAGCATTAGCTTTGGGTTAGCTTCAGGTTAGCTTGTAGCTAGTTCGACCGGGTGTCGTCAGTCGATCCCAGCCTTACAGCCCCACCCTCAGCTCCTCCTCTCTTCCCTTTTTTGGAATTGTCTGGGCTTGACGGAACCTGTGACACGGTCAAAATGGCGGTGGTGGCCACCTCCCATTTGGCCTCAAAAAAGTGATATTGGAGCCTATGGAAAATAGATGTCCATAATATTAATGTTGATGGAAATGATGTTGCCTCACAGGTAGACGGTTGAAGGTTCAATGCCCATCTGCCATGTGATTGATTGTTGATGTTCTCTCAATACTCAGATTTTCCTTGGATGCTCTAGGTTCTTCCCAGACCAAAAACTGAAATGAGAGGAAACTTTATGAATGAGAACATCGATGCCAGTCTGACCTTACACTCGTGATATTCCTCCTGATGCTGCATAATGCAAAACACTTTCAGCAGTTATTTTCATTAACATAGGAATATGCAGAGTCTGTTTAATGAGCTAGAGCAGGGTCACAGGTCTGCTCATCACCTGAAGCTGGGCAGGACGTTCTCTTACTGGAGGTCTTTTTTCCTTTAGGTTTGATTGTTTCAGCTCAGGAAGATTTGGTTCAGTGACCCTTCATTTACCCGAGCGCTGCAGACCCTACCGACGTCTGTCAGGTGTGACTCAACACCTCCAACAAATCGAGCTGCTCAGAAACATTCAGACAGGAAGTCACTCCGTTCGTTATGCTGCCCCCCATTTTCAGGAGAACACTAGCGGCGCTCTGTTAGAGGAGGGGCAGATTCTCATTTTCTGCACAAATAGATGAACGAATGTTTTCTATTTATTCTTCTAATGGAATAAAACAAAATAAGACTCAGTTGAGGCAAATCAAGCATCTGATGAGGAATCCCGATTAGGAATCCAGGTGGAGACTCTGGACAGGTCTCAAGTCCATCACAGGGAAAGAGACAAGAAGAAGAAGAAGAAGAAGAAGAAGAAGAAGAAGAAGAAGAAGAAGAAGAAGAAGAAGAAGAAGAAGAAGAAGAAGAAGAAGAAGAAGAAGAAGAAGAAGAAGAAGAAGAAGAAGAAGAAAAGAAGAAGAAGAGATATTTTCTATAGCGCCTCTCAAGATAAAAATCACGAGGCGCTTCACAAAAACAAAAAATGTAAAATATAAAAAAGAATTTAGAAAATGATTAAAAATAAATTTTAAATGAGCAAAATGTAAAGAAAGAGAGAGAGTGAACAGGAAAGAGGGAAATCAGTGGATCCTGAGGAAGGTGGAATAGGTGGGGAGAGCAGAATAGAGACAGAGTGGTGAAGAAGGTCATACAAAAGCCAGCTTGAACAAGTGAGTCTTCAGCTGCTTTTTAAAGGAGACCACTGAGTCCACTGATCTCAGGCTCAGGGGGAGAGAGGTCCAGAGCTGGGGGCCACAGCAGCAAATGACCTGTCACGTTTGGTCTTTAGCCTGGTGCTGCACAACCAGTAGGCTTTGATCACTGGACCTCAGGGACCTGCTGGGGGTGTAGGGACTAAGAAGATCACCAATGTAAGATGGTGCTTGTCCATGTAAGGCCCTATAGACCAGAACCAGGATCTTGAAATGAACCCTGAAGTTGACTGGCAGCCAGTGAAGCTGGAGGAGAAGCGGGGTGATGTGGGTGTGTTTGGAGGACTTGGTCAGAAGCCGAGCACAGGCATTCTGAACCACCTGTAGACGGTTCAGGGAGGTTCTGCTCAGACACGTGAAAAGAGAGTTACAGTAGTCTAAGCGCGAGGAGATGAAGGTGTGGAGAACTGTCTCAAGTTCAGAGCGGGACAGAATGGGACTCAGCTTCAGACAAACAACCAGTTGGGACAAACAACCAGTTGGTCTGTGGGAGAAAACTGGAGTACCGGAGAAAACCCACTCATGCACAGGAAAACACCCAAACTGCACAAAAACAGCAGAGCAGGGATTTGAACCCGCAACCTTTTTGCAACAGTACAACATTGCAGCAAACTGCACTACCATGCAGCCCAAAAGCCAGGTTCTAACTATACTCAAGACTTAGCCGTTCCCTGACTAATTCTTTCTTTTAACGATGAGAAGTTCCCACTTTAACTGTTTTCCTCAATGATGTTTCGGAGACGGCTTTTCCATAAGCTTTCCCACTCTGTTACTTTAAAAATATGGATCCTTTTCTACCAACCTTAGCTGTAGCATCTCATGGAACAAGGTTATTTACCTATTTTTAAGGTTGGCCTTACAGGGTCCCTCTCTGCTCTACTTTACGTTTTTCCTTTGTACCGGCTAAAGGGGATAAACAGTTTATTTGATGAGGAGGTAAACACTGATCAGATCTGACATGAAACAGCCTTTCTGGGGCTGTTTTCTGGGTTTTGAGCTCATTTATCCTCCAGGTCGAGTGCTGCTGGCGGTCAGCTGGATGGAGGAGATGATTGGCTGCTGCGTTCAGCTGCAGGCACATTTGACCTGTAACTTTACAGCCATGTGATTGAAGACATTTAATGGTGGGAGCTCTGAGGAGATCAAACGCTGAGCTGAGGCTCGGCTGTATCTCTGGGTCCTTAACAGCTGCGGGATCAGAGATTTCCTTTTTAACATATTTTGTTTATCTGTAGGCGACACTCAGAAACATCAGAACGGTGTTTCTCCCTCTCCTATCATCGCCTAGCTGGTCGTTTTAGTGGTGATTTGGAGGTTTTAAATTAAATAAAGAGATTGATCAGTTTCAGTGAAACAAAAAAAAATCCTCTAAAAGCAGTAAAGAAGGAGCTGCTCCAGAGTTTGTGTTACTTTAAATTCCTGAATCAGAGAAAGCGGTGCTTCTGAAAGCCAGAGTGGATTTGATGTGTTAGTTAACCGACAGGGTTCGGGCCGGGTGGATCGATACTAAACACGTTCTGTGCTCTGAAATCACATCAGGACGAAGCAAAGTGCTGAACGGGAAGGACAAACGACGCAGCCCATGGTTCCTCGGTCAATCAGAACTGGTTTAAGAGTAGAAAAAAGGAAGCACATTTTAGTGGGACCTGTGGGACGAAATAGGTTTGGGTTGTGGACCTGGAGGAACCTCATCATGACCTCCAAGGCATTCTTGGAGTTCTGGAGTCACTGGTTCCAGTATAACCAGTATCTCTGTGGTCTTAGGGTCTGATTTGGGAACATCTTAGCTCTGCTTGTCATGTGGTTCTGTTATTCAAGTTGTGACCTTTAAGTTCAAAGTAACCACTGGGATGAGAGTCGGCTCATCCTGGTCTGACCATCACAGGGTAGAACTATGAACTGGGTCTGGTCTACGGGAGCTGAGTCCAAAGGTCAAGCCCGGTCTAAACCCTCACCTGTCCTCATCAAACCAGGACAATGAATGTGCTACTACTAGTTTACCTTTTTAATTAATTATAGATTCACCAAAATAAGACAATAAAGTTTATTTCTTCCTAAATAGAATATTTACTAAGAAATCACCATAGAAATATTACTACACTCAACAAAAATATTAACGCAGCACCTTTGTTTCTGCTCCGATTTTTCGTGAGATGGACTTAAAGATCTAAAATTCATTCCAGATACACAATATCACCATTTCTCTCAAACATTGTTCGCAAATCAGTCTAAATGTGTGATAGTGAGCACTTCTGCTTTGCTGAGATAATCCATCCCACCTCACAGGTGTGCCACATCAAGATGCTGATCCGACATCATGAGTAGTGCACAGGTGTACCTTAGACTGCCCTCAATAAAAGGCCACCCTGGAATGTGCAGTTTTGTCTCACAGCAAAATGCCACAGATGCCACAAGCATTGAGGGAGCGTACAATTGGCATGCTGACAGCAGGAATGTCAACAAGATCTGTTGCTCGTGCATTGAATGTTCATTTCTCCACCATAAGCTGACTTCAAAGGCGTTTCAGAGAATATGGCAGTACATCCAACCAGCCTCACAACCGCAGACGACGTGTAACCACACCAGCCCAGGACCTCCACATCCAGCAGGTTGACCTCCAAGATCGTCTAAGACCAGCCACTCAGACAGCTGCTGAAACAATTGCTTTGCATAACCAAACAATTTCTGCACAAACTGTCAGAAACCGTCTCAGGGAAGCTCAACTGCATGCTCGTCGTCCTCATCGGGGTCTTGACCTGACTCCAGCTGGTCGCCGTAACAGACTTGAGTGGGCAAATGCTCACATTTGATGGCATCTGGCATGTTGGAGAGGTGTTGGTTTACATTGTTCAGGCAGATGGCAGACAGCGTGTGTGGGTGAGCGCTTTATAGGTGTCAATGTTGTGGTTCGAGTGGCCCATGGTGGTGGTGGGGTTATGGTATGGGCAGGCATTTGTTATGGACGAAGAACACAGGTGCATTTTATTGATGGCATTTTGAATGCACATAGATACCTTGATGAGATCCTGAGGCCCATTGTTGTGCCGTACAGCCATGAACATCACCTCATGTTTCAGCAAGATAATGCACGGCCCCATGTTGCAAGGATCTGTACACAATTCTTGGAAGCTGAAAATATCCCAGTTCTTGCATGGTCAGCATACTCACTGGACATGTCACCCGTTGAGCTTGTTTGGGATGTGCTTGACCGGCGTATGCGACAGCGTGTACCAGTTCCCACTAATATCCAACAACTTCGCACAGCCATTGAAGAGGAGTGGACCAACATTCCACAGGCCACAATTGAAAAACTCTATGCGAAGAAGATGTGTTGCACTGCATGTGGCAAATGGTGGTAACACAAGATACTGACCGGTTCTGAGTCCCCAGACCCCCAATAAAGCAAAAAAACTGCACATCCCAGGGTGGCCTTTTATTGTGGGCAGTATAAGGTACACCTGTGCACTACTCATGATGTCAGATCAGCATCTTGATGTGGCACACCTGTGAGGTGGGATGGATTATCTCAGCAAAGCACAGGTGCTCACTATCACACATTTAGACTGATTTGTGAACAATGAGAGAAATGGTGATATTGCGTATCTGGAATGAATTTTAGATCTTTAAGTCCATCTCATGAAAAATCGGAGCAGAAACAAAGGTGTTGCATTTATATTTTTGTTGAGTGTATGTTTGTGTTTGTGTGTGTGTGTGTGTGTGTGTGTGTGTGTGTGTGTGTGTGTGTGTGTGTGTGTGTGTGTGTGTGTGTGTGTGTGTGTGTGTGCTCTGTCTTCTCCATCCCCAGTGAGTCATGACAGATGGCTGCTAATTGACCCTTTGCACCAACGTCACCTAATCACGTAGGTCCACCATGGTGGACGGCAAAAGCATGTAAACAGTGAGCAACACGATTACTAAACAAAGGTAAAAGTAGAGCCTGAAATTGTTTTTGCAATCAAAACAAAGACAAAACTCCTCCAGCATTCCTTCAACTAGTTCATGCCCAGTTCAGTTATCAGAAGAAGTAGCGCATCTAGCGGGGCTCATAGAGAGCGGTATGTTAACTAGTTACCAACGTTAGCTTACGTTCTTTCTGCAGCTGTTCACCAATGTAAACATGTTGCTGACTTTGCCTAAATTTACCCCTCTGGATTTATAACTTTATGTTATAAACATAGTTTCACTTTACACCAAAGCTGATTTTTAAACAGTCTGGATCCCTACCAGCTTCTGTTGCTGGTTGTGTTTCCGGGTTCAGCTGCTGCTCTCACACTGGAATGAGAAGATCTCTGAACGGCGACGCTCATATAAATAAATAAAGTCATTTTAACACACGTAATCATACATCGGAGCTTTAATATTGTTAATAATTGTCTAATGGTGTGGAGAACAGTATCAAGTTCAGAGGGGGACATAATGGGACTCAGCTTAGCAATGTTCCTAAGAACATTGCTAAGGAAGAAGGAAGAGGAACAAGAGAACTGACATGAGAATCCAGGGTGAGAGCTGAGTCAAAGGTCACGCCAAGATTCCTGACTGAAGGTTTGGTCTGCAGAAAGCTGACCAAGAGAGTGTCTGACTTTGGGAACCAGCTTGTCTGGGGCACAGATGAGGATCTCAGTCTTATCTTCAATCAGCTGTAGAAAGTTCCCAGCCATCCAGGTTTTGATAGAGTCTAAGCAGGTGTGTAACAGCTGCAGCTTAGACATCTCATGGGGCTTAAAGGAGATGTACAGTTGGATGTCATCTGCATAAAGATGGTAGGAGATTCATTTAAAGGAGCTCAAAATGTGCTAAAGAGGAAACAGAGGAGGAAGAGCAGTGGCCCCAGCACAGAACCTTGTGGGACACCAAGGGTAAGAGAGGTGGTAGAGGACTTAAACTTGGAGACAGCCACAGAAAAGGAGCGCTCAGAAAGATAAGAGGAAAACCACTCCAGAGCAGATCCTGATAGGCCTACCCAGTCTCTCAGCCTCTCCAGTAGCAGGTGATGGTCAACAGTGTCAAGGGCTGCAGTCAGGTCCAGCAGGACCAGAACAAAACTGTCCCCTGCATCACTGTGAGTCAGAAGGTCATTAGAGACCCTAAGAAGAGCTGTTTCAGTAGAATGAGCTCTACGAAAACCTAACTGGAAGCTATCATAGATGTTATGTTCATCAAGAGCAGCTGTGAGTTGTTTAGCCACAACCTTTTCCAAGATCTTGGAGATGAACGGAAGTTTAGAGATGGGTCTGAAGCTGCTATGGAGAGAGGGGTCGAGACTCGGTTTCTTAAGAAGCGGGTGGATTACAGCGTTCTTAAAGTAAGCAGGGACCTGACCAGAGACCAGAGAAGCATTAACTATAGAGAGCACGCTGGGACCGATGGACTGAAAAGCACTTTTAAACAAAGATGAGGGTAAGATGTCGAGGGGGCATGCAGAGGTCTTCATAGAGTTAACTAGTTTGGTTAACTCAGGCAAAGAAACAGGAGCAAAGCTATCTAGGATGATGGGCCTGGTTGGAGTCAGGAGAGGCAGCAATAAGACTGAAGGAGAGATGCTAGATCTAACCTTATTGACTTTGTCCACAAAGAAAGAGAAAGTTCTCAGTCTGTAACAGAGTGGATGGAGGCTGTAGGAGAGGCAGGAGAGACGATGCTGCTGATGGTGTTAAACAGCACCTTGGGGTTCCCTTTGCTCTGGGACACCAGGTTGGAGAAATAGGAAACCCTGGCGTCTCTGACTGTGGAGTTAAAGGATGTCAGAAGATCCTTTAGGTGCAGCAGATGGACGTGGAGATGGGTTTTCTTCCACAAGCGCTCAATTTTTCTGCATTGGCGCATCAGGCTGCGAAGGCTGTCAGTAAACCAGGGAGTAGGGTTCACTGCAGGAACTGATCTGGTTCTGACAGGACAGATGTTGTCCAGAATGGAGAGGCAGTGCTCGTTAAACTGAGAAGTCAAGGAATCTGGGTCGTTATCAGAAGCAGCAGAAAAATTGCTAGCTGTGCTCTCATTAAGAAAACGAGAACTAACCATACGGCGAGCAGGAGGTGGGGACGCAGAAACTGACAAGTTAAAGAAAATGCAATGGTGATCTGAAATATTAACGTCCTCGGGACAAACACTGTCAGCATTTAGACTCAGGGTAAAAACAAGGTCCAGAGTGTGTCCCCTGGTGTGTGTGGGGCCAGGAACATGCTGGGTAAAGCTGAAGGAGTCCATGAGGCTGGAGAAATTCATGGGAAAGTGGTCTGGAGTGTCTACAGAAGCGGTAAAAGACCCACACGGCAACAGAAACTGTGTTAAAGGTTGGATTAGCGTCAGACGTTTCTGCTGTAAATCCAAACTTAAGGCAACAGGTGATTAAGTTTGGTTTCTCACCTTCCCGTCCGATTTATGCTGATACGCAGAAATATTTAAAAGACAAAACATGTAAAAATATCACATGTTTCTAATTAAAAACCAGCTCTCCACCAGATGCTTTTATTTTTCTCCACGTCTTAATCAGCCTCTGATCTGCTCGGCTATTTTCAGACAACTCATCATCAGTTCTGCTGCCTGGAGGCTCTCTTAGCGTCACACGGTCAGGCAGACCGTGTGGATGTTAGGATGGCAAACACATGACAACAAAGCAGCAGGATCTCGTAAATTATTCAAGACGAGACAAAACCCCAAGCGGGTTCTCCCGGGCCTTGAGCCTCCTCCTTCTCTGACCACCCCCCTGCCTGCTGGAGAGAACCTGTGATGAAAACGCGTTCTGCTGAGAGGGATGTGTTAGCATGGTTCACGCTTCCAGGAATGCTGCTTTCACCTTTTTTAGATTAGATTCAGTCACTTTAGGCTGTAAATAATAATTCAGAGGAGTTATTAATGGACAGAAAGCATTACGCTTCATATACAGAAATCACGGTTGTTATACTGCAAACTTTAAAACACTGGTAAAATCAAATGTTAGAATCACTGTAAAGCTAGCAGTGTTGTAACTGAACTTATAACAAAACAATAATAAAATTAACCTTTAGGAACTTATCCAGTGTAGTCAAAATTGAATTGTTTTGATTGTTTTTACTGTTGTGAGAGATATAACACACCACCTTTCGTCAAACTTTTTGACAGGTCTATTGTTCTTTGACCTTTATGACGTTTCCCACCATAAATCAAATTGACAGGTGTATTGTTTTATGACCTTTGCACCCTTTCCCCCACCCACTTTTCGTCAAACTTGACCCTTTTGTGATATGATCTTTAATGACCCTATATGTCAAGATGAATGTTGTGTAATGACTTATGAAGTCTCCTTTTGTCTGAACCATTTTAGTTACACTTGATAACTGTTTTGTGTTAGCCTCCCTTTCTCTACTTGAGACCCCACATCCCTCCCTCCAACCATGGTCAACTCTTTAAAAGGTATTAATCAGTTTCGGCACACAGTGTCAGTTCACACCATCGACATATACTTATATGGACAATGGGTTTCCATAGCCTCCAATAACACGATTTTGAAGAAAAATGGGAGGTGGACACCACCGCCATTTTGACCGTGTCACAGGTTCCGTCAAGCCCAGACAATTCCACAAAATGGAAGAGAGGTGGAGCTGAGGGTGGGGCTGTAAGGCTGGGATCAACTGACGACACCCGGTCGAACTAGATACAAGCTAACCTGAAGCTAACCCAAAGCTAACGCGGAGGTGGGAGCTAAGCTAATGGAGGTAGCAGCCTAGCTACAACCGGAGTTAACCGTGCACAACACCAGAGCTTCTGAGTCAGAGATACACCGGGCTGACTGCTGGGTAAAACCGGGTGGAACACAGAGGTCTCCCGAGAGCTCCACAAGCCGCCGGCAGCCCGCGCAGCAGACAGGAGCCGCGATCAGTCAGAGATGCGCCGAGCTGCAGGGAGGGGAGAACCGGGTGGAAAACATCCGTCTCCCGAGAGCTCCATAAGCCGATAGTCGGAACCCAGCTCCACCAACATGTTATATTTCAACCCATTTTCTAAAGTGCAGCATTATGTTAAATGCACTGGGTTTTACCCTATTACATTTAAATTGCATGGTTAAACAGTACATGTTGAAATCTAAGCTCAGCTCGGCAGTGACCTAAAATACATAAATATAATCATGGACGTAATTTTCGCTTTAGAAGGGGCATGGGGGATCTTTACAGTATGCTTTAATGGGAAACAGGCTTCAACACAAACGGTTGTTTTCCGCTTGGTCCTAGAGCTCAACCAGTTTCAATTTAATATAAAGTAATATTGTTTTTGGATGGTAAAAAGTGCAGGGGTCCAAACTTGACTTTGGAAAAAGTGGGGGGGACATGCCCCCCCCCCCCCCCAAATTACGTCCATGAATATAATTTTACTTACCGAAAAAAAATGAAGTGGAGACTCCTTGGATGCTCTATTAGTGCAATTAATGCCACAGGCAAGTCATTTTGTCCAACAATTGCACAAATAATAATCCAAAAAAGAACACACAAACGGCACAACTAATGGTCTAAGTTGAGAGACTGAAACTGACGGAACAGTTTCCAGGCCAGACCGAGGCTCTACTGAGGCCTTTCCCCGGAGCTAGCTCTGTGGTCACGTGGGTCTGATGCTCATTAATTATACTGAATTTTAGGCTTTTAATACACTTAAACAGAAGAGCGAGAAAAAAATTCACCCCCCTCAGAGTTGTCATGACTGTAAACTAGATAATTTAAACAAAAAAAAACAAACATGTTTTGGTACCAGGCTGTAAACATGTTCATTTCTGCTGTGAAATTGGTATTTTCAACATGGGAGTCAATGAGGATTTGCTCACTTCTGACACCAGCCCCTAGTGGATGAGGGTGGAACTGTAATTTATTTCACTTCCGCGTTGGACTCAATTTCTGTCCCGCATTGTGGGGCCTTGGTTCACACACAAACACACACACACACACACACACACACACACACACACACACACACACACACACACACACACACACACACACACACACACACACACACACACACACACACGCACATTTAACCCTTTCAGAAAATGCCTGACTCTCTCTGAACCATTCAGCATCCATTCAGACATTTGTCTCAGCCTCCTCTCCTTATCCTTAGTGTTAAATTCACAACAAAGGGAGTCACCATAGAGACATTTGTTCTTTAAATGCATGGTGGGGGTTCTCGCCAAGCAACTAACAGCATCAACCGAGCACACTACATTTAGGTTGCCTTCGCATGTAAATGAAGGCATCTGACAAAGAAAGCTTCTTCAGCTTACAGACATGAGTTAAAGATCAGAGCAGCTTCACATCAGCTCACTGACTGGCAGTCAGAGGAAGACGGCTGCTTTAGGACTGTCATCCCACATGTGTTTAATCTGACAAAACTTAAAAGTCTAATTTCACATGAAACTGTCATGGTGAATAATATTATTTATTCTGCGAAAATTATTTTATAAATGAGTTTAGAACAAATTTTATGTTTTGTTTCTTTTTTTCTTGAGGATTTATTGAACCACCTGTATTTGTGCACACGGATGAGGAAGTACCGCAGTGCTTTCATCCAAATGCGTTTTATGGGGAAATCTCGGTTTGAAAACAAATAAAAACTTCAATGAATATTTTACTAATGGATTTTGGATTTGATGGGCATGGACCAAAATATTTCACTTTTAATATGAGCAAATGAATCACTCTAGAATGAACATTTACATAAAATGAGTGTAAAAAAACATGCATCATTTGTTTGTACATTTACCTTTATTAAATTACCACAGAAGTTGTTTAACTGTTATTAAAATGATCATTATTTTACTGATATTTACAAACAAATAAGAAATCTGTATTGTGGAAATAGGAAATATTAATCAGACAACAATTTACATTTACATACCGGTATGTCTGAATGGATGCTGAATGGTTGAGAGAGAGAGTCAGGCATTTTCTGAAAGGGTTAAATGTGTGTGTGCACGTGTGTGTGTGTGTGTGTGAACCGACACTGTGTGCTGAAACTGATTAATACCTTTTAAACAGTTGAACATGGTTGGAGGGAGGGATGTGGGGTCTCACGTAGGGAAAGGGAGGCTAAAGCTGGGCGGACACTGAGACTTTTTCACTCGTAGCACTCAGCTTCAGCTCAAACTGTACGACTTCCTCGCAGGGCAGATCTCACGAGTCATGTGCTCACACTGTACAACCCAGTTCTCGGATGCGACCTGACTGCTCACACTGTACGTCTGGTATAAACATGTTGGACCTAAAAATATGCTAAGAATAGCAGTTTTTACTCAACACGTCAGACTTTCTTGTCTTGTTTTGCCTGTTGTCCTTCGGGAGTGCTGCAGGACACACAGGGATTTATGGGGGTTGGATGAGGAAAACGAAATAAAGAAAGTAAATCTGTGTTTTGTGAGTAAAAAAACGTGTAGAAATACAAACGAACAACGTGTGTTATTAGGGAAATAGCGATTGAGCGGTGTTAATGCATGATTGTGCATGCGCTGTGAGCGGGAACAGTGCGATACCCTCACGAGGGACGAGCAAAATTTCAAACACGCCCGAAGTCCGTGCGAGCTCACGATTGCTGGTCGGTAGCTGGTCACGTGGTGTTAATCGCCTCTCGTAACTCCCTGTACACTACACGACGCTCAGCGCAAAACTCGCCCCGATCTTGTGGATTCTCGCACGACTGGAAAATCGGCTCAAAAAAGTGAAAAAGTCGCACAGTGTACGCCCGGCTTCTCACAAAAGAGTTATCAATCCAAGCTTTTAAAAAGGCATGCAGGGCTGTGGGAACTGTGAGGTTAACACAAAACAGTTATCAAGCGTAACTAAAATGGTTCTGACAAAAGGAGACTTCATGCGTCATTATACAAGTTACTAGAAAGAGTGAAACCCTTATAGACCTGATTTTTACAAACAGGTCAGAGAGAGTAACAAAAATATACAATCTTATTACTGGTCTTTCAGATCATAATATGATACTGGTCATAAGAAAGCTAACGAAAAAGCGTCTAGTTTATCATAACAAAACAGAAAATTATACTTTAACTACTGAAATTTCCACGTCAAAAATGGTTGACTTTGAACATGATCTAAAAACAGCTAATTGGGACAGGGTAATCAGAGAGCCTGATCCAGACCATAGTGCAAGCAGCTTTGTCTTGACCCTTCATGGAAAAATTGGTAAGCACACAAGAACCTGGACAAGAAAACCTAAGAAAAAGTCTCTTCCTTGGTTTAACAGTGATATCAGTCAGCTGATCAAAGAGCGAGATTTTGCTCTGAAAAGATCCTTAAGGACTAAAACCAATACTGACCATTTAATTTACACTGGACTAAGAAATAAAGTAGTGTCTGAGCTGCGGAAAGCAAAGACTAATTATTTTAATAACCTGATTGAAGAGGCAAATGGCAACAGTTCTAAACTGTGGCAACATATAAACAGACTAACCAAGTCTAGCTAGCAAAAGCAACCAAAAATAAATAGCCTTAAAATATGTGATGAACTCATTTATAGTAATGTGTCAATTGCAAATGGTTTCAATAATTTTTTTATTGAGTCTGTGAATGATTTAGCCAGTCATTTTAAATCAAATGACCCACCCTGTAACGAATTTGATAAGGATCACACCAACTCCTTCTATATAAAAGAAGTGTCCCAGGATAAAGTTAAAAAAGTGATTGCAAACATGAGGATGTCCATGGCAAAGGATGTTCATAACTTAAATACTACATTTATTAAGAAACATCAGAGTTATATGTTGGAGCCAATCACATATCTAGTAAACTTATCAATTCAAACAAAGAGATTCCCAGAAAGCTGGAAAACTGCAATAATTGCTCCAGTCTACAAATCGGGAGAAAAGGACTTAGCAAGTAACTACAGGCCTATTGCCATCCTCCCGATAGTCTTAAAAATCCTAGAAAAGATTGTAGCTGAGCTACTAATGGATCACTTAGAGTCCAACCAACTGCTTTATTCACAGCAGTTTGGCTTTAGACAGAAATACTCCACAGAATCTGCAAATTGTTATCTGCTTGAAAAGATCCAACCTCTCTGGATAAAGGATGTGTTGTAGGGGCAGAGTTTCTGGATCTAAAAAAGGCTTTTGACACAGTTAACCATAGCGTATTACTTAACAAACTAACGCAATTTAAAATATCACCTGAAGCTTTCAAATGGTTCAGTTCAGACCTGGAGGGTAGACAGCAATGTGTTAGGGTTAATGAGGTCGAGTCAAGTTTGCTTGCAAACAGCATGGGTGTACCACAAGGATCCGTGCTTGGTCAATTGCTGTTTACAATGTACATTAATGACCATCCGATGAGCTGCTCAGGCGTCAACTGCCAGATGTATGCTGATGACACCGTCATTTATGTGTCCACAAAAACACCTGGCCTGGCAGGAGAGCACCTGGCGCAGGCTTTATCAGACATCACAGAATGGCTAGAGTCATCCCACCTAACTCTTAATGTTAAAAAAACGGTGTCCATATGTTTCTCCATGTGAAACAGGCCTGATCAGGAACTATTTCAGGTTAGGATTAAACAAGTAAGGAGTGATGTGAAGTACCTTGGGATCATCCTAGACAAACACTTAAAATTTGACAGCCAGGTTAAGCACGTCTGTAATAAGGTTAATACAAATTTAAACTGCTTCCGTTTTATCAGAAGGAACCTGTCACACCAAACTGCTAAACTGTACATGCATGCACTGATCTTTCCCCACTTATCATATTGCATTACATCACAGGCTTCATCCACCACTCTAAAACCTATAGTCTTAATATACAAGCAAGCAATAAAAATGATGGACCAGAAACCATTGATATGGCATCATCGTCGCTTTTTAAGGAAACATAATCTTCTCACTTTAGAAAATTTCATTAATTTTAGCACTCTAAGATTCTTTTTCGATTGTCTAAATGATAACTTGTCTAAACTGTTCTCTACTGTGGCCATCAGACGTCAGAGCTCTCATAGAATGATCACTCGAGCCTCCACCTGTGGTGATTGTCTCGTCCCGCGGTGCAAGACTTCTTTTGGTCAGTTTGCTGTTTCTGTAAAGGGGGCCAAACTTTGGAACTCTCTACCTACTGACCTAAAACTAGAAACGGACAGTAAAGTTTTTAACAAAGAACTCAAAAAATGGTTAAAGTCTAAACAACAATGTCTACATGAATAGTTGTAAACTCTTAACATTGCTGCTCAAATTACCTTGTTTTATTCTTTTTTCTTGAAAATTGTTTGCAATTTTAATCTGTTTTCTGTTTGATTTATTGTTGATCTCTTTGTATTTTATTTAAATGTACTCTACCTTTTTGAAAGGTTCTATGGACAAGTGTTGCAAATTAGCACGTGTGTTAACACCATAGACTGTTAATACACTAAGCAATGCGTCTGGTTCGTCCATTGTAATTGCTGTGTCCATGTTAAATAAACAACACATACATACAACATTCTTCTTGACATATAGGGCCATTAAAGGTCATATCACAAAAGGGACTACAGACAATACAACTGTCAAGTTTGACGAAAGGTGGGTGGGGGGAAAGGGCATAAAGGTCATAAAACAATACACCTGTCAATTTGATTTATGGTGGGAAAGGTCACAAAGGTCAAAGAACAATAGACCTGTCAAAAAGTTTGACGAAAGGGAGAGGGTGCTCGCTGCAGAACTACAAAGGCGGAGCTGCACCATAAGGTGGAGCTGCACCAGAGTCAACCCCGCCCATTCACGCAAACTCAGCCTAGCCCACTGACTTCCGTTTTTGTTTTCAACTTTATCGCAAACTGACCTGACCCACATGAATTACGGCTGTTACTAGTTTACAGTCGTTAATGCTATGTTCTGTGCTCCAATTAAACAAGATAAATATAACTTGCTACATGACAAAGTCTGAATATATCCCGAAATAAAAAGGTTTCTCGTAGCGAATATCTGCCCACAGCCGCTCTAACAAAAGTCCTGTACAACAGCATGTACCCTTCCTGTGGGTTCTGGTAGTCCAGTGGCAAGATCGTCTGACTAACGTTTTGCTTTCCCCTCAGCTGATGCTGGTTCGATTCTCGGTGGGGTCGGCAACAATCTATTCAGCCAGCTGAAACATTTAATTTGTTCATATTTTAGTTGTAATGTTCATTTATAGCAAAATATTTATGTCTCTACAAGTTCTTTGAATTTGGTCGTTCCTAAACAGCATTTTAGTTGAAACTCTGCTCACAGATGGACTCACACTGGCTAAATAAACGAATGAATAAATAAAAAAAACACATTAGTCATTATATGTTAAACGGCATACCAATAAATTGTTGTAAACATAGTACTGGCAAGTGTAGCTAGAAATGAGGAAAAGAGATTATAGAATATTTCCACTGCTGGGAGGCGAACCTGCGCAAAACTGCATGTCAACCTGACACCATTACCACTACACCACCACATCTGATAAAAATCAGGTGGCGTTACATTTTATTATGTTATTTGGTGTGTCTTTGTAGATGGGATGTATGATTTTTCTGGCGGTGTCTCAGTAGAAGTCATTTCAGAAATAAATTGTCAGAAAATTCACAGAATATCCAGATTTGAGAACCAAGACCAGACCCACTTTGGGGGAGGAGACCAAATTGAAGCTGAGATGGGAAGAAAATGCATGAATGAGGCCAAAAATGGCTTTGGCGTGTTTCTTATGAGGAAATGACAATATAACATGATTAAAAGTTCCAAAAGTTAGATTTTTAATTATATGGAACCTTTACAAAAACTGTTCAATTAACTTCTCAACTCCCTCCTCAATCTTGCATTTTTTAGCTATAACACCCTCTTTGTTTCCAGAATGCTATCAAGTCTGACAACTGGAAGGAATTGGACTGACTCCGATAGGATGGGCGGGGCTGATTCTGGAATGGGCGGGGCTGACTCTGGTGCAGCTCCACCTTCTGGTGCAGCTCCGCCTTTGTGGTTCTGCAGCGAGCACCACTTGACGAAAGGTGGTGTGTTATATCTCTGTTGTGTTTTATCTACTGTTCTTATGGTTCCTTCTGATGCCTTGTTTAGATCCTTATTGCTTTTGTCTTTTTCCATTTAAATTGATCCTGCCTGTTCAGCACTTTGAAAAGAAAGAAAACGATTTTTTACTCAAGATAAAAATCACGAGGCACTTCACAAAAAAAAAGTATAAAAAGATTTAAAAAATAATTAAATATATGTTTAGAATGAGAGGAAAATAATAGAAATTTGGTCAGCTCTCACGCTGTATTTTCAGTTGCAGTGTTGGGAGTAACGCGGTACAAAAGTAATTAATTACTGTAATGCATTGCTTTTTGTTGTAATGTGGTAATGTAAGGCATTACAGGGAAAGAAAATGCTAATATTTACTCGGTACAATTGTCAGTAACACGGTAATTACAACACATTTTAAAACCCAGAATCAAGATGTGGGTTTCCTAAAAATTCAAATTGTGGGAAGCCTGAAAAAAGATCCAGTATCCACATACATGACGACATTTATGGACTCAGCTTTGCGGGCATTCTATGAGCAGAGAGGACGCAGCGGTAATGGCTCAAATACTCCAGCTGTGTCCTGCGTGCGGCCGCTGTTATATTCACAAAATCACTCCACCAAAACAAAGTAATTCGTTTGCGATCGTTTATATCAGCCCATGTTCTCTGGTACTTCATGTACTTTTCAGCTGAGTTCATAATCTGTGCCCCGGTGTTATGACAGACTCACTGTGGTTAGAAGGCTTCTCGGATGCTTCAGGGTCTGAAGGACCGCAGTCATCTCATTGCGGCTGGAGCGCAGCGCAGATTAAGCTTTTTTTTTTTTTTTGTTTTTGCGTTCGGTAGATCCCTTTGGCTGATTAGTTAGATAGTAGGAAATCTAGTTTACAGCTTTTCTGGAAGACGGAGAAAACATGCAGCATGCAGGATGGTTAGAGAGAGAAAGGTCAGGAAATTATTCAAATAAAATCAAGAAAACAAAACAAAGCGCTTGAAAAGGAAAAAAGTAGGTAGATTTATCCCCAATACACATTTTTACCAGTGAAAAGCAATAATATATAAGCATTTAATATTTATACATGTGATAGAATCAGATCACCCCAGAAGTCAGTCCCACATCCAGGGCCGTATCAAGGCATTTGGGGACCAAGGCAAATAAAGGCTTGGAACCCCCACCACCTCACTCCCTGCTCAGTTAATATAAGATGGCAGCGTGCTGAGAGTACAGTTTGTTGTTGCTTTTATTTAATAAACAATCATTTTAAAGCACTGTTATTATATCTGACTGTTTATAACAGCAACCCTAGCTCAGACACCACATCACCTTCCACATATATGTCATGAGCTCACTGAGCGTCACATTACCAGATTCATATTGAAGTTGTTTTGGTGAAAGTAACTTAAAGTAATTCAAAAGTAGTGTAATGTCTTATTTTAAAATCAGTAATATTGTAATGTAATGACTTACTTTAAAATGAGGGTAACACGTAATAAATAATGCATTACAGTTTTGAAGTAGCTTGCCCATCACTGTTCAGTTGTGCTATAGAAATAAAGCTGCTATGGTACGGTAAAATCATCTGCATTTTGTGCCAATGGTTGTGGCGTATTTAGGACAAAATCTATGAAATTAACTGATTTTGTCGTAAATGGAGTGTGCTTGTTTGATGCTGTTAGTTGCTTGGCGAGAACCCCCCACATGGGAGCTGGCAGCACTGTATGCATCATTTGGAATTCTAGGATGTCCAAGGAAGATCCTGCCTTTCTCGTCTCTGATCGGCTAGAAAGGCTCTGCTACGATTGGCTATTTCATTTAACAGCAAACTGGCTGTCCTCGCTAAGTGCAGACTGTCCTTCTGCCACCAGCAGACATCTGTTTTGGGGAGTTTAGTAAAGAAAATGTGAACTTAGCACTATAATAAACATTCTGTCCTGGTTTGCGCAACATTTTATGTTTTATGTTTCATGAAAAACAAAAAAATGTAAAATGTGAATTTTAAATCTTGTTGCATTTATCAAACTGTTGGACTTATTTTATATCTATTGGATTTGAACCATTAGAGTACATAGGATAAACATATGTGCCTTACCTGGGTATGACATTTAATAAAACTGCCCTATTCTGCCCAGCTGTGAGCATCAGGTCTGTTTCTTCTCTAGGATAATGAAAACTGTTGAAAAATATGTCTAAATCATAATCAGCTTGAACTGATTTTTTGATTAAATGACATACATTTAATCTGATGATGAGAGATGTGCTTGTAAACTTGTAAACAGCCTTAACCTATTAAAGCAGGATAGCCTAAAAATGAAGTAATAAAATAACCTCAATAGAGCCAACAGATATAAAGTCAGTCTACAGTGTGATAAAATGCTACAAGAATTATTACAAATTCACATTTAATGTTTTTCAGGCTCTTATATGAAAGAAACTGAACATGGTTTGTTGCTGAACAGGAAAGGATGTTTATTATAGCGATGAGTTTACATTTTCTTCAAAAAACTCCTCAAGGTCTGGCTGTAAACATAAAAACCTGCAGTGAGGGAAAACTGTTTCATCTTACACGAAATAGCCAATCGTAAGTAGAGCCCTTCCAGCCAATCAGAGGCGAGAAAGGCGGGACCTTCATTGGACATCCTAGAATTCTAAATGACATGCCCTGCCTGTACTCAGAAAATGATTAAGTTAGCTGGCTGCCAAAGCTAACGGATATTAGCGGAAACAAAATTAGCAACAACTCAGTGGAATAGTTATTGAGCTAAATTGTGCTGTTTTGGTAGCTGAGACTCTTTGCCAACACAAACTGAAAGTGCTCATGAGTAGCGTGAAAAATAAGCTAAAAACTTTGAAGGTAACTGTTGAAATGAGGTCTGTTAGCCTGTTAGCATTGAAGTCGGGAACTACAGAACAGACATCAATGAAACTCTTGGAAGAAAAACATCGGGCAGATATCTACAGCTGACTAACACAGCTGAGGAAAACAATCAAATTTATGTTCTGGATGTGTGACTAAGTAAATGACATTAACGGAAGAAACCCTGCAAGGGAAGACGGTCCTTTTCAGACCACCTTTGGTAGAACTGAAAACAAATGATACTTTGAGCTTTTTAAATATTTGTTATAGGTTTCTGTCTAACATATCAGATCCAGTTTAAAACCTATGGAAACAGAAACACATTTAAAATCTGCTCTGTTGCTGCTGTTGAGACAATTGTTAGTTATTGTTCTCTTTAGCATACTACAAAATCAGAGTTTACATTGAATTTCT
>NC_091750.1:71567261-71599761 GCF_043380555.1 Nothobranchius furzeri
TTCTTCCTCCGAATCTGCCAGTACTACACGAAGAGCTTCATCAGCACTGAACATTCCTCTCGGCATTGTTTTTTCCCTCTACCACTCACTCGCTCTGACAACCCCCGCGACTCTGCGACTGGTGGGCGGGGTTCAAGCTCTAAATACTGAATAGTAACACATCCACAAATGCTGCTTGGATTGAAGTTACAGGTGTCTGCCACCCCGCAGTCTATGTTTATGTTTATGTTTATGTGCTTAGCAGACGCTTTTACCCAAAGCGACTTACAATTTTTTTTTTTTACCTATAGGGCATGTTGTGATCTGTGGGGGGAACCGGAGTACCCGGAGAAAACCCACGCATGCATGGGGAGAACACGCAACTCCATGCAGAAAGGCCGCAGCCAAGTTTTGAACCTGCAACCTTCGTGTTGCGAGGCAACAGTGCTAACCACTGCGCCACCATGCAGCCAAATGTCTAACTTATTAACTGCATGAGGGCTCATTTCTGCTGCTGTGGCTTATTAAAGCCAACATTGATGCTTGTCGCAATTCTGCGACTTTGGCGCTTAAAAGGTTAAAATGGATTTGACATCTTTGGTATTCAAAAGGTTTCAGCAGCATCTCAGACATGAGGAGATGATGGTGAGCGGAGACTGGAGAAACCAAACATTTACTTTTAAATCCTTCACAATAAAAGCCCTGGGCAAATGCACAGTCTCAACATACATAAATAAATAAAGAAATTACTAAATCCTTTTAAAATGACAGTGTGGATTTTTCCTGGCAATAGGGGGCAGTAGATACATAAATCATTGCAAGCAAGCAGTATTTTTGTGTTGGAGTAAGACCTTACCAATGGATGCCCATTAGGTCAAAAAGCCCTGGGGAGTGACAACTTTAGCAAAATCACAAGCTCATCAGATTCCCTTTCATCACTGGCAACAAGTGAAGAGGTAAATGTGTAAAACAACAGTTTTGTCATTGTTTGTTATAAATCAGTAAATGCATTTTGTCCTCATGGGCTCCTGTAGGAGGAAACATGGCATCTAATATGGCGTTGCTCAAAGACTTCAACCTGCTTCCATGTTTTTTAGACCAGATTTTTATGCTTATACGTTACAAAGCTGCCAATATTTTTCAACAACTGGTCATCATTTGATTCATTTTCAACAACATTTTGATTGATGTTTCCAGAAATTAATGGCAAAAACTACACATTGTCCCTTTAAAAGTCACTGAAGTAACATAAAAATCTCCTCTCTGCTCACAGTCCTAATGCTGGAGCACCAAGTGTTCACCCTGCAGATTATAATTAATATATAATTAGTTCTTTAGCAAAAGATAAACTGCGTGACTGAGTGAAAAGATGATTACTAATAATTAGAAAGACAAAGGAAAACCAGCTGGTGACCAAAAATTGGCCCAATATTCACCAGGATCAGTGATTATATGATCTGTACCCCACAATTAGATAGAATTCTCACCTTCGTCCTGACTCACTTAATAACAAAAGTTCAGGTTAATCAGAAAAGTCCCTTTATTTGCTTTACACTTGTATGAAATAAATGGGAATTGATCCAAACGTGTATCGGCGGTCAGAGTAGTAAACTCGGCCCCAGAAACTAGAATCGGAGCGTTTCCATAAAAAAATTAAAAAATGTATTTCTACTGAATTGGTCCCAAGAGGAAATGTAATGTTTTCATAACTCATAGATCTATATTTATGTACCATTTCAGTTCATTCATGCACTTTTCCAACACCTTAAACACATTTAGAACTATGGTGATGTTTGTGTTAGCTGTGATAAATCTGGTCCTTGCGTTTGGTATTCTGAAGTTTCTGTTTTAAATAAGACACTAAAATCCAAACACTGGAACTCTTCCTGATGGATGTTCATCTGGAGCTCGACTTTTGTTTTCTGAATCTAAACAAAGGAAAACTCCACCCAGATCTCTGCTCAGACTGAAATAAACAAACTGCGATAATATCATTTCTGGGGCGAGTGCAGATGGATGCAGACGGCTCAGCTGGGATGGAAACGGTCCACGCGGTTAAACCCAAGCAGAGTCAAACTGTGACTCAGAGATGACTCATGGATCGGGCCTTCAAACCATTCATTTCCATAGAATCTGCCTCAAACTCTCCCTGGAATTAAAAAGTGACTCACGTAAACACAGGAAAAAGGAAGTTTCTCCTTCAGCTCCTCGCTCTTTAAACCAGTGAGTCAGCTGATTGTTAATCCTCTGTCCTGATGAGACTCAGCAGCACGTTTCACCACTTCACCGAGGCTTTAATTTGCTGCTTGTTAATCCGGTACTCCTCTCCGTCCTCCTGAGTGTTTATCTACAGCACTCGATAAATAACAGATACCAACAGTTAGTTTACTTACCTTCAACCTGCCGTAAAACTCTGAACCTTCCACACCTTGCTGGATTACTGAATAACTATTGGAAGTGAATATCCTGGGATAATACTTTCAGATTAAAATTATTTAAATCATGAGGAAAATTACAAACTGGGTTGAATTTCTTTGGTCGAAAAAAAAACAACAACCAAAAGCTGGTGTTGATGACCGATTCGTGCACAGCTCCGAATCTAGCCATTATCGATATAAGATATAGATTATTGGTATAATCTGAGATTTCTCTACCTTTAGCACCCTTAAGACATCTTTGCCCATCACTGGTCTAAACTACCTGAAGTCCCTAAGGCCACTTAATGAGGGCTGGAGCGACTGCAGTTTCACCAAGCCCCCATCATTCAGGTCTGGAAATGAAGCCAAACAGGAAGTGAAATAAATTGCAGTTCCACCCTCATCCACTAGGGGCTGGTACCAGAAGCGAGCAAATCCTCATTGACTCCCATGTTAAAAAATACCAATTTCACAGCAGAAATAAACATGTTTACAGCCTGGTACCAAAACATGTTTTTGGTTTAAATGATCTAGTTTACACTCATGACAACTCTGACGGGGGGTGAATTTTTTTCTCACTCTTCTGTTTAAGTGTATTAAAAGCCTAAAATTCTGTATAATTAATGAGCATCAGACCCACGTGACCACAGAGCTAGCTCCGTGGAAAGGCCTCAGTAGAGTCTCGGTCTGACCTGGAAACTGCTCCGGGATTCTGAGTCTCTGTATTCTTTTTTGGATGTTTTTTGTGCATTTTTTGTTGGACAAAATGACTTGCTGTGGTATTAATTGCACCAATAGAGCGTCCAAGGAGTCTCCACTTCATTTTTTTTTGGTAAGTAAAATTATATTTATGTATTTTAGGTCATTGCCGAGCTGAGCTTAGATTTTAACATGTACTGTTTAACCATGAAATTTAAATGTAATAGGGTAAAACCCAGTGCATTTAACATAATGCTGCACTTTAGAAAATGGGTTGAAATTTAACATGTTGGTGGAGCTGGGTTCCGACTATCGGTATGGTCTCCCTCCCCTCAGCGGCAGCTCGGTGCATCTCAGATCGCAGCGGCGCTTGTCAGCTGTGCGGCTGCCGGCTTGAGGAGCTACCCAGCGGTCAGCCCGCCGTATCTCTGACTCAGAAGCCCTGCTGTTGTGCACAGTTAACTGGTTGTAGCTAGGTAGCTTCCTCCATTAGCTTAGCCTCCACCTCCGCGTTAGCTTTGGGTTAGCTTGTAGCTACATCGCTTCAGTTTGACGGGTGTCATTTGATCCCAGCCTTACAGCCCCACCCTCAGCTCCACCTCTTTTCCCTTTTTTCGAATTGTCTGGGCTTGATGGAACCTGTGACACGGTCAAAATGGCGGTGGTGGCCACCTCCCATTTTGGCACAAAAAACTTAGATTTGGAGCCTGTGAACACGAATTGTCCAGTATATATGTCGATGGGTTTCACTGCAGTCTGTGTTGGTCTAGGAAACCCTTTAAAAGAACCTCAAGAGCCTCTCTGAAAACATCTAAATAAATGATTCACAGGGGTGCTGTTAAGGGAGTGTACGTCGGGAGGCAGGATATCCTTTGATAGGGATGTTCCGGTGTTTCCTAAGGTAAAGGAGGTTTTAAAACACTATTTTAAAAATAATTCTCACATAATATTTCCAAATAATTTCTTCTCTCTTTGACAAGACAAGCTTCTGTTTCCAGGAACCACGCCCCCAACAAGATGGTGACATGTTCACCAATAACGAGCCCCGGATCTAACGTGCCAGTCAAGAAGAGGACCTCCACTGAGAGAGATGAGGAGCTAATAAGGAAGATCCACCAATGTGGGATGGTCACACACTGATGATAACCAGCTAAAGAAGAAGCTTGTTATTCTGCTCACCTGCAGCCAGACTTTCCCCGTCTCGTCTCCACACACCGTCCAGGAGGACGCTCAGGTCTGGATAGAGACGAGAAACTCCTAAGATTTCTGGATTAAATCCCAGTCAGGAACCATTTTCTTGGTAAAACGAAGTTCTTCAAGCAAATATTTGATCTTGAATATTAAACATTCAAGTTCCTACAAACTAAACTCACTTTTATAATCTTGAGCAAAATCCCCATTTGAATTTTAACCTGTGCACCGGTGATGAGCGCCTTCATTAAATAAAGACTGTTTGCTCATATAAACACGTTTCTGTAAACAGTTGTTCATCCAAAGCTGCTGCATCTGTAAATCTGTGCCGGCTGGACTTCTCGTTTCCACACGACTATCCATAATAGACGCATTTAAATAATTTATTTTCCTGCCTCTGCTGCTTCAGTGTTGAAAAGTGCAATTTACCAAGTGTGGGACACTCAAGAGGCTCTGCAGCAGCTTTGTCTATTTATAATCCTGGTGATGAGAACTCTCTGCACGTAGCGGCCCAGCGATGGCCGACCGACTCCATCCATTATTAGCATCCATCTCCAGCAGCTGGTTTGTGTTGCACACAGCGAGTCTACCATTAGTTTGTTAACCTCCAGCGAGGAGGCACAGATCGCTGCGGTGGCTGCTGTGGTGTTTGTAAATCTGATCAGCTGAAGACGACAAGGTTCTGGTGGGCTGAAGAGAGTCGTGGATGATTGGATGGAGATGAGATGCAGTGATGAGTGTACGTCGGATGAAGAGGTCACCAGCCTGTATGAAGCTCAGAGCTACTTAGTGTAGACCCATGAATGTCCTGTTTTTGACCTAAAGGTCATGATCTGCTGCGTCTGCTCGAGCAGAGACATAAAGTCTCTGACAGGCTAATCTACATGAGATAGTGGCCAAGGTCTTTCATGCACTCTGCTCATCTGAACTACTTCACCTCTGTTACAGCGAAGACAAAGAACTATTTTGATAAACACATAATAAACAACTTTGTTAATTACCAAAAACAATGTGAGCCCAATGTTCAATCAATCTGTGAAATGACAATGTTATTACTTGATATTATAATTCTGTGATCAGTAGTATTTTACAAGTTATTATAATCTTGGACATTTGCACTAGACACTAATGACACATAATGTTAAAGTCACACGACACATGTCCTTTTGTCTGATCCAATCAGAACCATCGTTTCTGGCTGGGCGTGGTTTTCTGCGGTGTTTGTATAAACCCTCTTTTGCATGTCAAATTCTGATTCGCCAGTAAACCAAAATAAGACAATTATAAAAACTTTCCCACGCCACCTTTTCTTTAGTTCAAAGCGTTCTAGAGAAGTCTCGGACCGGCCATCCGGACTTCCTCTTCAGCCATAAAGAACCTCAGACAAGCTGGATAAAATCTGTTGCACATTACACCTGACCGCAATGGTTCCTTCAGAATAAAAGCTGAACCTCACGACCCCTTCAGGGTCTCGGAGACACCAGAGATAACCTTTCGTGACCTGGAAGCATTCCAAGACTAGTTTGGTCAGCACCGCTGCTTTTCTACCGGCTTCGGTACCAAAGAGGGTCCTTGAGGACCTCGGCATTCTGGATCTGATTGGAGGCTTCCCCTGGGGTACGTAGACCGACAGATGACATTTCTTGTGTGTTATAAATCCCCTACTAAAGTTTAGAACGAAACATTCACTCCCACTCAGAACTAACTGCTTCTCTGGATCCGCTGGTTCTGAATAACACTCCACACACACACCATCATCACTGACGTCTCACTCCACCTTAGTTCCACCAGTACACAGAGTGTTTAAGTTGGTCTTGTTTAAACTGTGTAGAAATAAATTTCTTAACTATTTTAAACCTGACTCTCTCTCTTTCCTTGGAGTTAATACGAAGTGTCGCTTAATCCCTGCAATAAAAAGTTCTGATCTTCTGGTTAAAATAGTCAAAGATCCATCAGATTGATTTTTCATATTTCTATGGAATCGCACATTTTATGGTTCATAAAGTAAGATGTAAACGACCCATTCTTTACATTAGCGATTACTGATCCATGTGAAGGGCTATCAGGTTAATAATAAATAAAAGATCAGAGTTAACCTAAACTTCATGTATAACAACCCTTTTTTAAAGTGACGATGTGTAATTTCCCTGGTGATAGGGGACATTATACCTAAATCATTGCTAGCAATCTGTATTTTTGTGTTCGAGTAAGACATTACCAATGAATCACCATTAATAATAATAATAATAATAATAATAATAATCAAACTTATATAACGCTTGTTTAGGACACTCAAAGATGCTTTCATGCACTCTTACATTCACGCACTGCTAGTGATGGTGAGCTACTTTGTAGCCACAGCTGCCCTGAGGCGGTCTGACAGAGGCAAGGCTGCCATTTGATACCGCCGGCCCCTCTGACCACCTCTAACACAGGCAAGTTGGGTGAAGTGTCTTGCCCAAGGACACAACAGCAGAATACCCCTGGCGGAGCTGGAATCGAACCCATGACCATCAGGCAACCCGCTCTACCACCTGAGCTACTGCTGCCCATTAGGGTCAAAAATCCCTGGGAGCGCAACCTCGGGCCAAATGACAATAACATCAGACTCCTTTTCATCACTGAGTGAAGAAGTAAATGTGTAGAACAACGTTTATAAATGCTTTTGTAACTGTTTGTTCCAAATCAGTAAATGCATTTTGTCCTCACGGGCTCCCGTAGAAGGAAATGTGGCGTTGCCCGGAGAAGGCGATTTCCAGAGATTAACGGTAAAAACTACACATTGTCTCTTTAATGCTTTTTAAAATCAAAATCTTATATATTTTTTATTTTAATGCATTTGAGATTATAACAGTTGTCAGCAAAAGTATTTTGTGTAATTTTAGACTTGTGCTATTTAAAGAAAAGGCCAGTTGGGACCTTATTTGGTTCCTAAACCACCAGGCTGGTGACCCACATGTTTACCCGCTCTCTCACCTTTGGGAACTAATTGGAGACAATAAGTTGCAAGAAAATCAGCAAATTTAAAATAAGACTGAAACTATGTGCCACGATTCTAGTCGGATATGTTGGGGCTTATGATGTCATCACAAACTAATCGCTAGAATCCTGGAAAAAATTCTATTTGCAATTTGATGACAGTGTCTGAATTTGTTTTAATTTTATTCATGTTTTGAACACCCCCCCCCCCCCCCCCCCATAAACTTTCTCTGTTTGGGTCACAGAAACCAAACTGAGAAAAAGTTCCAGATGTTTCCAGATGTTCGTCACGACTCAGACTCCAGAGGTGAGAACGTTGGAACCTTCAGTTTCATCTGTTGGTGCTGTTTTTTCCGGCCATTGATCAACAATTACAGGAATAAATTTTACCGTCATTCCTGACAGAAACCAGCTTCCCGTCCTCGGAACGTGAATTTTTTTTTGTCCGTGTGAGCTCCTTGGAGCAGAGAGGCAGAGGCAGGTAGATCCGAGGGTTTTAATCACAGCAGCTAATTAAGCTGTAAAACCAACTCGTGTCCTGATTATCCATCCTGTAACCGCTCTGAGGTTTGTGTTGTTAGCACACCGAAAGCATCTGGCCCCCTTCTCCGTGAAAAACCACCTGACCCAGCAAAAGGCAGCACTTCGTGTCCTCAGCCACTTTCATGTAAAGTCCTTTGTGTTCTTGTTTGGTTCTGCACACTGCAGGAGAAACATTCAAAGCAGGAAAGTCAAATTAAATTAAATGGGCCGAAAATCGAGTTGTTGCTCCATAAATTTACATAGAGCAATTGATGTTGCTGGAAAAGCAAATTGGTTTAAATTTAAATCACAAACACTTGAATCCCTAAAATCCTTCTTACATTTACACTTCAGATAGTTGGTGATGGATGAATCTGACACGTAAGAAAGCTTTCAAGATGTTTCCTTTCTGGTGCCTTCAGCTATAATTTACTTCATGTCATGTTTAAAGTAAAATAAAGTTTTTCTGTCTGAGTATGGAAACGGCACAAAAACCCGCCATCTCTCCGCATATCTGGATCTGTTCATTTCATTTATGTTTTAATATCATTTGACTTTACAAACTACGAATTTGCACAAACCTAAAGTCTTGAGCCGGGATTAGACATCTATCATATATAATCCACCATCTACAACACTAAAGGTATGTTCTTAGCCCGAAATGTGTGTGTGTGTGTGTGTGTGTGTGTGTGTGTGTGTGTGTGTGTGTGTGTGTGTGTGTGTGTGTGTGTGTGTGTGTGTGTGTGTGTGTGCGTGCGTGTGTGTCCAATCACACACCAGATAAATAACAGTAAAATACAAAGAAAGGACGTTTTATACCGGTAAGAAAGCTACCCACATTCGTCTGAGGTATTTTATTAACAATTTTGAAGGTGCAATATTTTCAGTCTAAAGATACAGGAAACATAAATCCCATAATAATTTTTAAATACTATATTAAATTTGAGTTTTATCAGACAGCATTTAAGAAGACATATCTATGGTCTAATCTCAACCTGTCCTCCATCACAGAAAACTCCCTAAATCTGTGTCCCAGAAATATAAAAATACTCAATTTTCAAACCATCAATCTTTTGTCACGTTTGAGCCTTATTTATACTTCTCCGTTTGTGTCGGGACGGACGCACGCAACGCCATTATCCATCCTTGTGAGCCTGCTGGAGAGCCCTTGTATCACACCCTGTCCTGTCTCCCCATTCTGTTCAGCTCCCAGCTCTCTTGAATTTTAACCCCTTCAGTTCTGTGTCTCTTGTTGGATCATTGTTTCTATGTTGGCGTGTTCTCTATTAAAACCTTTAATCGTTCCTGTGTGCCTGCTTACCTGCTTCCCTCCCCCGCATATGGATCCTTGCATCCGCTTCATTCACCGCCACGCGCTGACAGAATGATCCAACCCACTAAAGGATCCAGCGGGGAGATTCTCCCCTGGGAGTGCCTGCTCCAATTTCTCTCCTCGGACCACCGGCCGGCTTCTCCCCCTCTGGTGTCGCCTCGTCGCAGACGCCGCCACCGAACTTCAGCCTCGGCGATCCTCTCCACCCTCCCGGAGCCAGATGAGAGGTTGGACCGGGAGACGCTGCCAGATCACTCCTGCTATGTGGGCACCAGACTGGCTGTGTGCTCCCCCGGGGTTGGCCCATGGCGTGGGGAAGGATGCCGGGCTCCACCGCAACCCCGTATGCCAGGACGGAGCCGCGAGCTCGCCGCTGCCCCGGCTCGGCACACCAGCTTGGACCCGCCCCCAGTCAGACCAGCAGCCCCGTCTCCGGTCCAATCAGCGCCTCCGTCATCTGCAGGTGGAGTAACCACGCCTACAGCCCAGCTGACAGAGCTCGCCGGTCTCCAGGCGAAGCTTGGCCGGATCCGTCAGCTCGCCAGCCTCCAGGAGCTCCAGCTGGACACCCTATCCTCCCCGAATCAGCAGGAGAAGGTTTCAGTCCAGTCAGCTGCTCCCTCGTCTCAGGGTCAGAGGAGCGAGCCCGTGGTCCACCCAGCAGAACTCGCCGGTCTCCGAGCTGAGCTGGCCCAACTCCATCAGAGCCTCAGTCTCCAGGAGCTCCAGCTGGACGGTCTGTCCTCCCTGCTCTCCCAGTTTCCGGCGCCTCCAGTTCGGTCCGCTCCAGTCCTGGTGGTGGCCCAAGAGGCTCTTCCCCCGGGCCGGCCAGCCCAGAAGTCGGCAGCTCCTTCTGCAGCGGCTCCGCCTCCACTCCAGAAGTCGACGGTTCCGGTCCAGAAGTCGGCGGTCCAGAAGTCAGCAGTCCAGAAGCCGACGCCCCAGGACCAGAAGCCGACGCCCCCGGACCAGAAGCTGACGCTCCTGGACCAGAAGTTGATGCCCCCGGACCAGAAGTCGATTGAGGTCGACTCCCCCAGCCCTGAAGTCGACGCCCCTTCCAGTCCTGTGGTCGACGCCCTTTCCAGTCCAGAGGTCAACACTCTCTCCAGTCCAGAGGTCAACGCTCTCTCCAGTCCAGAGGTCGACGCTCTTTCGTATCCAGAGGTCGATGTTCCTTCGTGTCCAAAGGTCAACGCTCCTTCGTGTCCAGAGGTCAACGCTCCTTCGTGTCCAGAGGTCAACGCTCCTTCGTGTCCAGAGGTCGATGTCCGCTCCAGTCCAGAGGTCGACGTCCCCTCCAGTCCAGAGGTCAACGTTCCCTCCAGTCCAGAGGTCGACGTCGTCTCCAGTCCAACGTCTCCGCCGTCTCCAGTCCCGGGGTCTCCGCCATCTCCAGTCCAGGGGTCGATGCCGTCTCCAGTCCCGTGGTCGACGCTGTCTCCAGTCCCGTGGTCGACGCCGTCTCCATTCCAGGGGTCGACGCCATCTCCAGTCCCATGGTTGACGCAGTCTCCAGTCCCGTAGTCGATGCCGTCTCCAGCCCAGTGGTCGACGCCATCTCCAGTCCAGTGGTCGACGCCGTATCCAGTCCCGTGGTCTACGCCGTCTCCAGTCCAGTGGTCGACGCCATCTCCAGTCCCGTGGTCGACGCCGCCGTCTCCAGTCCAGTGGTCGACGACGCCGCCTCCAGCCCAGAGACTGACAACACCGCCTCCCGCCCAGAGGCCGCCGCCGCCGCCTCCAGCCCAGAGGCCGACGACGCCTCCAGCCCAGGGGCCGCCGCCTCCAGCCCAGAGGCCGACGCCGCCGCCTCCAGCCCAGAGGCCGACGCCGCCGCCTCCAGCCCTGAGGTTGTCATCAACAGTGCCGTCATTGCGTCCTCAAAATCATAAACAGAGCCGAGGATATCTAGCGGCAGACATGGAGAAGCTTGATGAATACCTCGCAGAAAAACTCTAAAAACATGAATGTTTAATTCCCCGTGACTGGAGGAGTGAAAACATACGCAGCAAGCTTTTATTTGTGGACGGAAATGACAGGAAACGTGGGTTTAGAGGTGGCGAGCGTAATGAAGAGGTGGATGAGGGACAAATTTGTCCGTGTTAAAAAGTCTCTTAAATACAAAAAACACAATATAAACACACTATATTGGACCAGATACATGACAGGATACCACAGAACAGCGCTACGCCCTCTGCTGTCCTGGCAGGGAATTGCTTTGCAACACTCCCCAGGAGAAGGAGAAGTATGAGGGCAAAATGTCTCTGTCTGTGTGTGTCTCTTGTGGAGCTGACAGAGACGAATAAATTAGGCTTTAATCTAAAAATCTGACATTTGTGCCTAGACTGATTGTGTTTTAGGCTCTATATGTAAAGGTGTGGACGTAAGTTAAAGACAAACGTCATTGTGAGCCGTTTATCCCAGATGGACGACCCAAACTCAGGACGGGAAGAGCTGCTGAAACTAAAGAAGGAGCTACTTCCTCTCTAATGGTTTTTTTTTTCTGTTCAGAAGATTCTTCCCTCCTAACAAACCTGGTCGTCTGCCTCGAAGACTGCGAGCGTCACTCTAACAGCTGACAAACACTCAAACTGCTCATTCTCCTCCGTCAGACCCAACGCTCGACGTGGGCAAAACAACTTCCCTACAAATTCCACAATCTCTCTGACATGCGGTGTCTCAATTTTCACCATGTCAGGAGGCGAACGGGGAAGCAAATGATGCTATGAAGGGCGTTTTATTTTCCTATTATTTTTTCCTTCAACTTAATGTGAGTGTGAACTCAATTAAGGCTGGGTGGATAGTTCAGCTGTCAGTTTGGGAGCTGACTGCAAAAGAACACTCCGACACACACCGATGCACAAACTCAGGCTTGAGCTGCAGCACTCGGGCCCAGAGATGAGTCGACATGACTAAATGATGCTTTAACTGACCCCTTTACCAGGCCACGATCATCGTCAGCATCTAACAGTTTCATGTTTAACTTTTTCCTATTTTTAGATCATTCTCTTGAGCCAGTTTGAGTTAAACTGACCCTAGACTTTTATGAAATGCCACCCAGCCCCTATCGCCCCCGTGGCCAGAATATTCCACTTGCAACTTCAGACTGGTGGGCCGCTCTGCTGGGACTGAGCTGACATACCTGGTGCTGCAGTCTTGTTCCAGTACGTTTCCTACATGATTTAGATCACAAACACAACTGATTTGTTTAATTTAGTGATGAATCACTGCTGTAGATACTAATGATGGCTGGGAGTCGTTTTAGCTGTTGGATCAAAGTGTTAAAATGCCGAACGCACAGCTTTCTGTTCTGCAATGGACCCAGTGGGGTGCTAAAAGTAAGCTAAAACTGCCTAGTTCCCTTTTAAAAGACATGTTAAATTAATGAAGAACTAAAGTAATTGGTCCAAGTGAAGCACAAATTTTATTCACAAATAGTTTATGGCAGTGGTTTACATAACAATAGGTTATTATGGGATGATCTCCAAATATCAAAATTACTTTGAAAAATGACCTTTAGCCCAAACTGTGACAAAGAAAGAGGAACTATAAAGAGTAAAAATTAAAGTTTAACAAAGCTTGTTACGAATCAACATGAACACCCTGAAATGATGAAAGTTGCTTTCAATAGGATTAATAACACCAGCTGGGCTTTAGGCTGAGTTTCTAACAGAGCTTACAAATTCAGTTAAAAGTTCAGTTTGATTTTTAACTCGTTCACTGCCAACGACAACTAAAGTCGTCATTTGCATTTTTTACTGTGGGCGTCGGACGAGCCCCCGCACCGTGAGAACAAACATCCCAGCTCTAAAGCCGATCTTCATCCGTGTATGTCACATGTCACGTGATCAGGAAGCAGAACGTCCACGTGTTAGGAGATCGTTTTGGGACGATGCTGTAAAAAAAGTGAGGCGTGAACCGGAAAAGCTTCTGCCGATCACAATTCAACAACGGATTATGAAAGAATGGATAACGCTCGAAACGCGTGGATTCTTTCTGAGGTAAGAGGTGAGCCTCCGCTTTGTTTGGTTAGTTTTGGCGTTGACATCATCCTAGCGCGCAATGTTCTGTGACTCTTAAAAAACAGTGAAAATGCTGAAAAACGCTTGCAGCGAAGGACTTTTCTAATCAGAAAATGGCCGGTAGTGAATGACTTAATGTGGCCGCATTCCACTCCTGTAGTGATGCAAGTTGTTCTGCAAATAATGGTAATGAAAAAAAAATTCTAAATGGAATGCAGCCCCCCTTTATGCACCTGTGCTGCTTCTGCTGATATTCAAACACCAGACAAAGTATATATATATATATATATATATATATATATATATATATATATATATATATATATATATGTATGTATATTTTACTGCTTGTTAATAATTAATATTGTCATTGCAAACAGGAAGAGCCAGCCATTATTCCCAGTCCTGGAACCGGTGCTGAGCGAGGTCAGAACCAATGGGTAACATTTCACTTCAACGCTGAGGTGAGTTTTAAAGGGACGATAAAGCACCGGGACATGTTCAGGAGCAGCTCTAAAATGGAACTCGTCCCTTTTTACAGCCTCGAACATGCAGTAAACCTTCAGCCAGCCCTGATAAACCTGCAGCCTGTGGTGAGATGCTCCGGCTGTAGATTTAAACCCAAACACGTGTCCTTCTGGGAGATACGGAGACCCGTTACTACAACTACCAGCTCTGAGGAGCCTGGATCATCTATATCAGAAGAAATCTGTGTTTATGTCTTAAGTTCTCCCAAAGAAAAACCTTAAATGTAGTGACAAAAAACCCTGTTTTTCTGTTAGAAGTAGCATCAACTTGTCTAGTGAACAGAAGACCATTTTTATCACCGCAGATCAAATGAATGAGTTTCCTGCTTGGACACGTTCCATTTCTAAGGGAAGACACATTGTAAATGGCTGCATCAGCGTTTTCTTTAAGAACTGCCATTCAGAGGAGAAACGGTTCACTTTGATTAAATCTAATAAAACAGGAACATAATCTTTACTTTTCTGTGGAATTTGTGACATTAAACCGACTTTATGTCTCCGGTTTGCTGAGCTTCATCATTCTGAGCGAAACGACTCCAATTTTTAGCAAAAAAAAGAATAAAATAAAAAAAAGTTGTTAAACATAAAGCTTACATTACAGAGGAGGAATGTTTGTCCGAAAACAAGGACGAGTTTTTCTAATTTCCGTCCTCAGGCGAATCCGACAGCATCATTAAGTCTGCATGGAAAGAATCTGAATAAACATTCATTTATAAAGTTTTAACAGTGTGAAAGTTTTCCTTCGACCTTGTAAAACTGATGGATGTCTTCCTGATGCTTTATTACTTGTCAGGCTAATAGCTGAGTGAATGTCTGTTTTTAAAGGCTCATAAAGAGATGGGAGGGTTTTCTCTCCCAACGCTGCCAAGGCAGCCCTGATGAATTTCATCTCCAAGCTCCGTTCTGTCTTTATCACAGAAATTGAAATCCAACATGGAGGCGACTCTTGGAACACAGGTATTGTGGTGATGTACGATACCAGCATGACATCCCATCAACCAAAGGTGCAAGATCAGGAGGAAAGGGAAAAGCAGAACACTGATGAGTTTGAAGTGAACTCTAAGTTATGGAGAATGAGATAAATGAAGGTGTGGCAGAAAACAAAGAAGTTTCTTTGTGTCTGAAGAGCCTCGCCTGTTCTGGTCATATGGAGTGTTAGGTTATCTTTAAACTCCTTAACCCTTAAATCTGAAATGAACACACACAAAAAGCAGGGAGGTCGTTTTTACGCTGTGTTGCCAGAGCAGCAGAGGGAAGACATGGGAAAACCCATCCGGGTCTCCGCCATACTTTTCTGCCCCTCCTTGTCCCACAGTACATTTTATTGAAAAGACAGGGCGAAGAAGGCTGGGCCTTCTCGAGTTACAGAGTTACAGACACAAACAACGCACACACACACATCACATTCCAAACCTACTCCGTCAGGTGGAAAGCTGTTTAACATAGGGAGTAAAAACAAGGTCACATTTCCTTCATACAAACCCAGGTGCATTCATTCAGCAGAGAGTTTCCCATGGGAGTGTTACTGATAAATCAGACCAAGCTGGTCTGAGGCAAGGTCAAGTCCTCCCTGTGGAGACTGGTGGAGACTACCAACAGGATGAACCTGCGTTTAATCATTCTTAATGAAGAACCATACGTTTTAGAAGTCATGAAATTAATATCAATTCAATAATAATATCAATTTTTTACTTAACATAGAGAACATCCACCCCTAAACCAGTCAGCCAGGAGAAATCGTTTTAAGTGGAGGATTCAATACATTCCACAAAATCTTTAAAGTAAATAATTAATTCATTTAATAATTTTGTTTGAGTGTTTTCTGTTTTAAATACCAAATTTAGACGATTTTGCTCAGAAACATATTCGTATCGAATCCATGTCTGGTGGAGGAGGTGGCACCGTTTTCTCCTGGTACTTCTGTTTCCTCCAGCTCCAAATTTCCGGAACTGTGCAGCTCTGTGTGGCTGCATGTTGGAGTAGCTCTGTTAACTATATGTAAGTTTAACCTTTTTTTGGACATTTTTATCTAGTTTCTCAAGAAAAACGGTATTTTTTGGACTTTTTACTTTTCTGTTTCTGGTGCTGAGAAGCTAAGAGGATTTTTAGTGCTATTTTTTCACTTTTTCACTTTTTGAGCATTTGTTATGATGTGTAACCATGGCAACAAGCTGGTTTACAATCGGGAGCAGCTGATTAACATTGGAGAGGCTGAAATAATACCTCAACTGAAGCCACAAATCCCAAATGAGCTAAAACGCAAGAAGTGTGGGTGCAGAGCGGGAGCAAAACGGAGACAGAGAAAGAGGAATTTCAAACCATCTCTTCCATCGATCATAATGGGCAACGTGAGATCACTGGCCAACAAGATGGACGAACTAGGCAGTAGGGTTAGGGTTCAGTTTGGTTTGGACACATTTGGTCCCTTATTAAATAAAGTAATCAGTTCAAAACTACTTTATGTATTTACTCAGATTACCTTTAATCTTTATGACGATTAAACTCAAAACAGCTGAGCGAAAAGCAGGAAGTAAAAACAAATCAGGAAGTGAATTGAGCTCAGACAGTCCTGAAACAGTCAAACCAGCAACTCTAAACCAAACCAGGTAACACCTGGGTGAAGCAGGTAACCAATAGAAGCATCTTACCTCCATGATTAATGACTCAGCAAGCCCTCCCAGTTGAAATGATTAATAGTTTTTGCATGAAGGAAAACACGAGATGTTAATTAGTTTCATGTTTTTTCACCGAGTCCTGCATCCATTACGCTCCACGCATGCTTCCATACATGAATCTAAAATTAATGTCCGACTAGCTGCCTTCAGGCCACTTTTACCAATCTGTTTACCCAACACATAACTCAGTCTGAAGCTAACATTTGCCCTTTAAATCACGACAATGAGATGTTCGCTCATGTCAGACGTTAAAGACGACATCATTTACGTTCACACTGGTGATGTGCCGCCTCACCACTCCTCACCGCTGTCTTTCCTATACATCTAAACAGGGTTCACCTGGAAAAACATGTTCCTGAACCAAATCCCATCTAAAAGGATTTTAAATACTTTGAAACTTGAACATCCAGACGATGCCACGTTTGATCTGGCTGGGGGTAAAATCAGGGATTGCTGCGCTAAAAGCATCATTCAAATTTACTAAGACTACCAAATAAAACACAGTTTTGGTTAAATATGATCTGTAGAGTGTTTTATTTCTGGTGACGCAACAAATCTGGCACGTGTTTAGACTTCTGGAGACTGCTAGACATGAAAGCTCGTATTAGGCGTTTCCACTACCAGAACTTCAGGGTAATTTAGTCCAAACTTCTCGGCATGTGCGTGTCTCCACTTCAACGGGCAGTCCTAATGGGCTGTTTTCTGAGCCATCTTCTGGAACCTTCCGAGTGCCTGGACAGGGATAGGTAATCGGAAAGGCCCAGTGGAGTTGTTGAGCTTAAATTTTGGGTAATTCACGTTGATTGGTTGTCGAAGCGCCTCGTGATTTTTATCTTAAGAGGTGCTAGAAAAGATCTTTTCTTCTTCTTGTCGACTCAGTAGGAAATAACTTCAGCAGAAAAAATAACTGGGATCACGGGGCTTTGTTGTTTCACAGTGCACCCTAAAAAATGCATCATGGATGTTTTCCTTATTCACATCATGAGCTACTTTTGACCTAGGTAGATCTAAAGGATCTACCGACCGCTCACAGACAGGTGAAGTCACCGCAGCAGCAGAGTGCGTCGGGCACGAATAAAAGGCAGAAGGTACCAGAGAATAAGAGTAGACATGAACGATCGTGTGTTAGGTGGCTCGAACTTGAGAATGTTACAATGCTGCAAGACGCAGCTGCCTGGGGCGCACAAACAAACGGCGCTTTCCGTCCTCTCGGCTCAAAAGAAATCCCAGTACGCTAAGAGTCCCTATAAATAATGTAATAAAGCGAGAAACAGGATATTTTCTAGCCTATAGCTAATTGGAACCCTGAAGAAAACCCACAGCTTCCTTCTAGGTTAAAATACATTGTAGTGTGTGTTATTGACATTTGAACTGAGTAAAAAATAACTTTTTTTTCCTGTAATGCCTTACTTTACATCATTACAGCAAAAAGCAATGCATTACAGTAATTAATTCCTTTTGTAACCCTTTACTCCCAACACTGCATCCCGGAGCACTCACAGGCGGCCCACACCTCTGGAATCTTAACCCTTTCATGTCCAGCCTCTGGCTGATTCTGTCCTGCTACAGAAGAGTCCAGGTTATTCCACCAAAGTGACTTATTTCATTCTAGAAAGCTTGAGTTACATACAACACAGATGTTTTATTTGGTTGAAGTGATGACGACATTCCTGTTTTCTGATAAACTGTTGATTTCTAACACACTACAAACCAGTTTGAGCTGATATTTTTAGTCATGTGTTCCCCTGATGCAACAACCTGGTTCATGTCATCTTTTCTGTGAAACTAATAAATAAATAAATGATAAACTATACTTTATTAATATGCTAGGGGTGTGTGGTGGGTTTGCCTGTTTTTGCTTTCAGCTGAGCTACATGATGTGAAAATTAAAGCATGTCAGTGGTGCACGGTTTCATAAATCCAGGGTTTTCACTGCAGCATCATTAGAGCTCAGCCGTCGTCATTCATAGATAATTTATGTTCTTTACACGTCGCATCCATCGCCTCGTATCTTTGTTCTGTACTGTTCTCACTGTAATTGCTATTTCTCTTCCCATTTACTGTAACACCTTTCTGAAACCTAATTATTTCTATTGTTTCTGCAGCCTGTTTCATTTAGGAGGATGTGTAATTTACACCCCGTAATATTCCAGCGTGTTGAGTAATAACCAGCTCACTTTATCAGCTTTAAAATCACTGCTCGGCCTAAAAAGGACCTGAAAACCCAGAATAGTAATGATGATGGCTCTCTGCAGTGGTTGTGGTAGGGGACGCCCCAGGAGAACTGGACTCTGATCTCCTAAACAAAACCACTCGTCTATCTTTGGATTGGAATTAGCTGCACGGAGCTCGATTGTTGTCAACAACCCAATTAAACTGTGAGACATTTTCCTCCATTAATCTGAACTCCCACAATGTTGTCGGTTCTGATTTTGTCTCACATTAATCACCATAATCGTGTTGCCTCAAACACTGAAAGAATATTAAGAAACACCTCAGAAATCAGCTTTGACTTTGAAAAAACTGATAAACTTTCCTCAAGATTCTAAAACTACTTTTAAAACTATCACTGAGTTGCTCAACAAAACTTAAATAAAACTCCTAAACAGGTATAATCCTACTAACCTGCACACGATCAATCTGCTTTAAAGCATCAAATAACTAAGAATAAATTATACAGGCGCTGGTCATAAATTAGAATATCCTGACAAAGTTGATTTATTTCAGTAATCCCATTTAAAAAGTGAAACTTGTGTTTCGGAATAATTTATTACTTCCAGACTGAAATATTTTAAATGTTTATTTCTTTAGCATTGATGATTGTAACGGACAACTCATGAAAATCTCAAATCTCAGAATATTATTTAAGACCAATGCAACATAAAGGAATTATAGAAGTTGGCCAAGTGAAAAGTATGAATATGAAAGTTTGAGCATGTTCAGCACTCAGTATTTATCTGGGGCTCCTTTGGCCTGAATTACTGCAGCGTGGCATGCGGTCCATCAGTCTGTGGCACTGCTCAGGTGTTATGAGAGCCCATGTTGCTCTGATCGTGGCCCGTCAGCTCTTCTGAATTGTTGGGCCTGGCGTATTGCACCTTCCTCTTCACAAGGTTTGCTGGCCAATCAAGAACAGGGACACCATGGTCCTTAAACCAGGTACTGGTAGCTTTGGCACTGTGTGCGGGTGCCAAGTCCAGTTGGAAAAACAAACCTGCATCTCCATGAAGTTGGTCAGGAGCAGGAAGCATTAGGTGCACTAAAACTTCTTGGTAGACAACTGCGTTGACCTTGGTCCTCAGAAACACATTAGACCAACCCCAGCAGATGACATGGCACCCCAAACCATCACTGACTGTTGAAACTTTTCACTGGACCTAAAGCAACATGGATTCTGTGCCTCTCCTCTCTTCTTCCAGACTCTGGGACCTTGATTTCCATTTACTTTCATCAGAGATCATAACTTTGGACACCTCAGCAGCAGTCCAGTCCTTTTAGTCTTTAGCCCAGGCGAGACACTTCTGATGTCTGACTTGACATGTTAGGGTTCACACCTTAACTGTTTTTACTCCTGATTTTATTTACTATTTAATCACTGCTATTGTTTTTCTGTTGTTTTTATTGGTTAGAGGTATTTGCCCTGATCTTACTCATGTTGTACAGTGCTTTGAGATTTATATCTGCGAAAGGCGCTTTATAAATAAACTATTACTTACTTTTGTCTGTGAAGGTTCTCAGTCATCCAGGTCATTGTAGTCAAAGGAGCTTTGAAAGAAAAGCGTCTGGACTTCTTTGAGTTGCTTGAAGACGTTTCACCTCTCATCCGAGAGGCTTCTTCAGTTCTAAAGTCAAATGGTGGAGAGTCCCAGATTTAAACCCAGTGGGAGTTTCCCCCCGAAGAGGGAACAAAAGACCCCCTGATGATCTTCTACATAAACACACGAGCCAGGTGTGAGGGTGGGTGTAGGTCCTATTCAGCCAGAGTTTTGGGTGAGCTCAATGTGAAGCCTGGCCCCACCCTATCATGTGAATTCCTGAGGTCAGGTGGCCCAGGATATGTGTGGGCGTTGCGGCATCTGGGAAGGGATCTCAAAACTGGATTATAGATGGCAGACAGTTGGTGTCGTAAACCACCGCCTCTGTTCAAAGATGGTTGCTCACAGTGGACATAAATGGCTTCCTTTACTCCTCTTTCAAACCATCTGCCCTCTCTGTCCAAAATGTGAACGTTGGCATCCTCGAAAGAGTGACCTTTGTCCTTTAGATGCAAATGAACTGCTGAGTCCTGTCCCGTGGAGGTGGCTCTTCTATGTTGTTCCATGCGCTTGTGAAGTGGCTGTTTGGTTTCTCCGATGTAGAGGTCAGGGGGTCTTTTGTTCCCTCTTCGGGGGGAAACTCCCACTGGGTTTAAATCTGGGACTCTCCACCATTTGACCATAGAACTGAAGAAGCCTCTCGGATGAGAGGTGAAACGTCTTGAAGCAACCCAAAGAAGTCCAGACGCTTTTCTTTCAAAGCTCATTAGAATATTATTTACTTACTTACTTACTAGACTGAGAGACCATTTAAAGGCTTTTGCAGGTGTTTTCAGTGAATTAGTCGATTAGAGCGTGGCACCAGGGGTCTTCAGTAATGGACGTTTTCACAATATTACAATTTCCTGCATATTAGTTGTCAGTTATAATCATCAACATTAAAGTTTGTGTGTAATGACTGAATTTAATACACAAGTTTCACTTTTTGAGTAGAATTATTGAATATCAACTTTGTCAGGTAATTCTAATTTCATGACCAGCACCTGTGTTTCAGCAACTGAGCCAGCAGAATAAATAAATCTGAGCTGTAGTTGAATTTTTAGTCAGGAATGTCCTGATGGGGCGGGGCTTAACATGTACACTGAAACCAGCCACTAGATGGCACTTTATTTAGTTGTTTTCATTCTTTATAAACATTCAGATGGGTCTGTAGTATTACTTGAAAGTTATGGAATAGTTTATTAATAATGTTCTCCGACTTCATTAGACAACAGAATTAATACAATATTTAAAAGCTTCAGATGTTTTAGGAAGTTTGGAGTTCCTTGGTGGACGTGAATACAGAAGTAGCTTAAAGATGCTGCCTCGTATCAATTAAGTGCCTAATTACTATTTTATTACATTCCTACTGGAAACTGCATTTGCCCCTCATCTTTAATCCCAAAGCATCCTTGTTACATTTATTATATTTTATTATTGCATTTTTTTTATTCCTCTCAAAATGTAAATTTTCTTGTGATTAAATTTTTTCTCACCCGGGTATTTTATAATCCCCTTTCAGCTCCTAACCTCTTCTGTATAACTATTTCACCTTCTCTGAACTGTCTAAAACTGTGAATACTATTAAAAAACAAATTGTCCTCTCACAGTAGGGAGACTCTTACTGGAGCACAGCTGATAAACCTAAAGACTAGATAAAGAAAAGCATCGAAAAATTCATAAAAAAATCTGAACAAAGACGCCCTTTACCGCGTTAACACGCCCTCACTGCCTTTGCGGTGTCCAGTTCTGTAGCTAAGCATGAATGTGAGGATTGCTTCGTTTGCATGAACACGGCCTCGGTAGAAAACACCGTAAACGGCGTCATGTCAGCATTATGAGAGAGAAACAGGCAGTTCAGATCACAGCCAGCGCACACAGCCCGAAGCGGACAAAAGGAAGTGTTTGCACCTCGGAGCCCACAGAGGGAGAAAGTACCAGCGTGACACAAAGCTCCAGATCAGCACAAACAGAAATGACAGACCACTGTGGTAATGGAAAAGGAAAAAAGCCAGAACACTGGCTGATTAGGGTCTCCCCTGCGTGGCCTCCCGCCAGTTTCAGCGGGAAGGAGATTGAGATGTGTGGTTTTCTGGGACGACCTGAAGGGACAGCTTGTGTAGATTTCCCTTTATTCTCTTTGAGTGATTACAAGCCATAGAAATTTCCATGGGGGCGGAGAAACAGATGGATTTAGTCTTAGTTTATGAAAGAAAATGTGTGAATGATTTCAGGAACAAAGAAGAATGAACAGAGCAAAAGGAAACGGAGACGAGAGGAAGTATAAATGTTTGATGCTGTAATGAAATAGATTACATGTTATTTAATGAGCCATAAGGCGTGGGATTCCATAGAAAATATGAAATCCACCTCACGGATCTGTGAGGTTATTTAAACCAGAAGATTGGATCTTTTTATTGCAGGGATTAGATAACCGCTTCGTATTCACTCAGAGACAACAGAAGAGACAGAGTCAAGTTTAAAAGTTAAGAATTTTATTACTAACACATTAAACTAGACTGACTTCAAAACTAAATGTATAGTGTAACTAAAATGGATGAGACGGTGAATGGATGACGCGTGATGTTAATCAGAACCAGCAAATCCGAAGAAGCGATTGGTTCTGATGGGAACTGAAGGTGTTGTTTTCGCATTAAGCTTTGGTTAGGAGGTTCATAAACACATGAGACACCATTTGCCGGTCTACAAACCCTGAGGGGAAGTCCCCGTCTAGATCAGGAGGTGTAAAGGTCGAGCTTGACCTTATGGAGCCGGAGCATGTAGAAGAAGCCACAGCAACCGACCACCCATCCTGGGAGACGTCCGGGTCACGGCAAGTTGTTGGCGTCTGGTGAGACCCAAGCCTGGGTCTTGATGGTTCAGCTTTTATTCTGAAAGGAACTGTTGCCGCAGTTGGTATAGCGCAAAGAAGGGAAAAAAAACAGTCAATCCGTTCCGTTACAATGCTGATGTTCAAATTAAAATAGATCGGTCTAAATACTGCTCAGAAAATCAGTAATTCTCAACACATTCTCACTCCCAGCGCGTCAAAAACAAACGCTTGGGCAGCCACCCTCCGCGTCAGACCCCTGACGCCAAAAGTGCCCTTTTTCGTCACTTATGTGCAAAAAGGGATTTTCCCTTTTCTGACTGCAGATCCCAATGCAGCGTAAAACTGACGCGATGGGATGTCTGCTGATGCGGCACTGAACCAGCTCATTTAACCGCACCTAAACCTGAACGTTTCACTATTTATAACCTTCCCCTCACCCTCATCCTAACCTTAACCTTCCTTCTACCTAAAACGTTACTCTCACTGTAATCAAGCGTTTGTTTCCTCTGCATTCTGACTCTGACAGTCAGAGTCTGACTGTGAATTTTCGTATTTGCCGCCCAAGGGGAACGTTAGAACATGCCATCTGGCGAGGGGGAGGTTACACATACCCTCTACTTTTAACCTCCACTGTGGTAGCTGAAACCTCCCCCTCACGTTGGCTCGGTCCAAACCCGACCAATGACGAGACGGCTCCCTCCGTTCACTTTGTAGAGCCGGCTTTTAGAGCGAGCGACACATCACTAACGTGTTCGCTAGCAAGATGGTTAAGGTTAGGAAAGGGGTGAGGGCAGTAGCGGTTTTAGGCACGGGCAGACAGGGCAGTTGCCCGGGGCGGCATTTTTTCATGACACAAAAGGGGCGCACAAGCGCTGAGTAAAAAAAAAAAAAAAGGAAATCTGCGCCGCACCGAGGTTTTCTATTATCTGTCATTTGACAGTGTCTGGATTGGAAACTGCAAGTTGGCGCCCCCTGCAGCTGCAGGCGCTCCGTGCACCGTGTGTGTATGAAGAAGAGGAAGGGGAGGGTTGCGGCGGGGGAATTCACCTCTGGGTGGGTCCAAATGAAATGAGCGGTTAGGGGCTGAATCAACTATCAACATGGCTAAAGTCGATCACAACTTGATGTTCTTCCACATTTCATTCATAATATCATAAACACAGGCCTATCATTCTTTCAGGTGTTTCTGAATTGTGTGAAATGGCCGAATAAAAAAAGGAAAAACAAAACGATTTTGTGGTCACCCCCCCATCAAGGTCAAATAGTTTAGTCCTGACTAAAGGAAACTTACTGAGTCAGGAGCCAAACAGAAGAGATGAACATAAAAAGGCTAAAACCACCAGGTGCCCCATTCAGGGGGAAAAAAAGAAAAAAGAGGAGAAAGATAAAGGTATGTAGCTCTCATGATGCATGTTTTCAATTTTGTGAACCAGTTAACTGGGATTTTAACGGTTAAATTCGGTCAACTAGTTGCTAACAGAGCTAATAGGGCTGAAATATTGAAACGAATATTCAAATGGTTCGAATAAATTCCTTGAATCGTTTTTTACTGATTCAAACTAGGATTTGTTAAACGCTCACTGCAGCCTGTGGCCTGCCTGAACAACAACAAACACATGTTGATCATGTTCACATAATAATAAATAGAACAACTCTACAAGCAGAAGAAAACTCCCCAGTCACCACTAACTATCCTGTTTATTTATTGCAAATGGCTGCACTGATTATTTTACATGATTTGTTCTGTAAAAGTTGGCATTTTTGTTAGTCTACAGTTTTTATGTCAGTTTAAATTACAATTTCAGGGGCAATTCTAAAATATTATGGATCATGATAAAGATCTATTGGAGATCTACCCCAACTTTTGGACTGCTCTGCCAGTCACTGTGGCTCAAGCATAGAGGAGCTTTTCAAAACTTGATCAAGTCATACCTGAGGTCACCTATGTTTCAGGGGCGGCTCACTAACCTGGCTCTGATTAGTATCAATCACTCAGCAGGGGAGCAGATTTCATGTGATGAGATTATTGATGACTTTGCATCAAGGTTAGGTTTTAATTTTAGTTCGTGTTTTCTGTTCTAAGTGCAATGCTGTAGTGATTATCTTTAGTTTATGTGTGAAATATTTTTGCTATTTAGAATATTTATTATATGTTATGTTCATATATTCTTAATATTTAGTTATTGTTTGTTTTTGTATATTTGATTCTATATATTTTGATACAGTGTATAATGTATATTGCTTTACATTCTGACAATTTCATAGTAATTAATGTAAATATGTGCAACTTAGAAAAATGAATGTTCAATAGTCGTTCTAATAAAACATGCCTGTTTGTAGAAAACATGCGTGTGTTCGTGCAGGTGGGGTGGTGTGGTGGTGGGGGTGGGGGCGGTTGGGGGGGCGCTCAAAGGGGGCCTCGCCCAGGGAGTAATTCCATGTAGAACCGCCACTGGGTGAGGGGAAGGTTAAATAACAGGAGGATAAGGTTATGGTGAGGTACAATGAGCTTGTTTGGTGCCCTGGCTGTGGACAGTGGCGGCGCCAGGGGGGCGCTATAGCTACCCCTGAATTAGTCATAGCACCCCCAAGTAAATATTAGATTTATTTTTTTTTACAATTTAATTTTAATTTAACGTGTGGATGAGATAATATTTAATATACAAAACAAAGATAATCAGTACATTATCATATAGATAGTAAAACTTTAAACCAAAACAGGAAATTGATGTTAACCTTTGACCTCATTTTCCACCTGTGAACAAGTGAAAGGTAGAGCTAGTGGTAAAATGGATCGATTTTTGTTGCTCACATTTCCACGGGTTCAGTCAGAAACGAATGAATCTTTGGAAGTGATCTCAGACCCACAAAAACCTACGGATCTGGATGAAGAGCGTCAACCCTCAACAGCCGCAGCAGTCGATGGTTTTGCCACTGGAAATGCTAACAAGAATAGGCTCAAAACATTTTTATTTGATAGGGCCTATGGTTAAAATCTGATGTTAGCCTAAATCTGGACAAGTGGGGGAGTAGAGGGAGGTGGAGTGTACAGTCGGTAAAGACGGCTCTCCCTTGCCCTGACTCCAACATGCCTCCATCTAAAAAGGCTAGGTTATCCAGAGTTATCTCTGTAGTTATGCTGCTATAGGCTTAGACTGCTGGAGGACACACTGACCACTTTTCACACTCTACTACTTTCTTCTACAATCTGCTCTTTAACCATATTATTTCCTGCTATTTCAGCTGTTAACTTTATTTTTTCTCTAAGTGTTTTTCTCTCCAGAGGAAGCTACGGTGATGTTCTGCTGAGCTGTGGTGGCCTCATGGAGGGGGCCATCGACTAGCACACTGCTGCTAACCACTAAAACATTCTCCCTCTCCTGATAATAACTTTTTGATTCCTTGACGTTGGATGTGCTACTGCTAGTTTACCCGTTTAATTATAGATCCACTAGGATAAATACAATAAAGTTTATCTCTCACCAAATAGAATATTTACTAAGAAATCACAATGTTACCATAGACACAGTGCTTGTGTGTGTGTGTGTGTGTGTGTGTGTGTGTGTGTGTGTGTGTGTGTGTGTGTGTGTGTGTGTGTGTGTGTGTGTGTGTGTGTGTGTGTGTGTGTGCCTGCTCTGTCTTCTCGATCCCCAGTGAGTCGTGGTGGATGGTTGCTTAAGCTTGGTTTATGCTTGACGCATTCACTTTCCGCGCGGTGATGCGGCTCGCGGCTGGAACGCGCTTCACAACTCGCAGCGTTTATGGTTTGTGCGGCCCGTCTCTGCGGTGAGCCAATATTCTCCCAAACTGAACGGGGCAGCATGGAGCTCTACAGCATGCATCCAACACTACACCATAGTAGAAGTAGAGATCACTGTTTACAATATGGCATTTCAGCATTTTTAACAGCGTTCTCGTCTTTTCCGACAGTGCGAGCTATTTCTCTCCAAGAATTATTAACAACATGTTGATCACGGTGATCTCTGAGAGCTGAATCATACAAATGTCTGTATTTACGAACCTCTGCCGTGCCGGTCCGCCATGTTTTTCCGCGTCCGACCGTCCGCGTGGTTAGAAATTTTCCGAGGTGCGCGTTGCAGAAATCTTGGGCCGTGCGGAGACGCGGTGGAGGGGCGTGGTTGTTAAAATGACGCAAAATGACGCAACTTTTCCGCGCGGAGCCGTGTGGACCTCGCGGACGCGTCAAGCATAAACCAACCTTTATACTGAGCCAGGATCCTCTGGAGGTTTCTTCCAGTTAAAAGGGAGTTTTCCTCTCCACTGTCGCTATATGCTTGCTTAGTATGAGGATTGCTTTACAGTCACTGACTAGTGTCAGTGACTTCATGCAATTTGCTGGGTTCCTTATATAGGAAACATTTTTTCTGATTGGCTTAATGAACTGACCTGAATTGGAATGTTTATTATGTGAAGTGCCTTGAGACGACTCTTGTCGTGATTTGGTGCTGTATAAAAAAATTGAATTGAATAAGCCGGCTGTTGCAGCGCTCCGCCAATGACGATGGCGACCGTAGATCAAGGCAGATCAAGGAAGCACAATTTCACAGAAGCAGAAGTTGAGGTACCTGTGGGTGAGGTGGAGAAATGAAAGGAAGTGCTTTTGCAAAACAAATGAGAGAAAATCCACGGAGTGGCACAGCGTTGCTGAACCCGTCAATGTTGTGAATTCTTCAGAGAGATCGGTGGCGGATATAAAAAATGGTCCAATCGGGATTCAATCCCCAGACTCTCGGGTGAAAGTCACACGTGTTAACCAGTCACCCAAATGGAGGTCTCCCTTGTCCAAGTAGCCAGGGCGCATGATCGATCAAGTAACAGTGACAGACAGGACACACACACTGTCACAGACGCATGACATTCTGTCTCAATCTGTCCCCCTGCTGACATTCTGCATTCCATATTCTGCGCTTCAGGCTGTGTGTGTGTGTGTGTGTGTGTGTGTGTGTGTGTGTGTGTGTGTGTGTGTGTGTGTGGGGGGGGGGGTCTTGTTCTGTGTGAAAACGAAGCAGTACAAGTGATAATGCTGCAGGATTTCATAATTGTATCTTCTCAGCAGCAGCACTGCAGGTGCTCTCCATGTCCAACATGTGTGTAAGCCAGGTCCTTAGTCAACTTAAAGTTGCGCACATTTTTTCGCTAAGTTTTCTTTCATAAATCCCAAAGTTTGCATGGAAAGTTGCTTACGCAGTTTTCCGACCCCGTTTTGTGCGTAAGCAAACTTGATAAATGAGGCCCCTGGTTACTCCACATACGTATTTCATGAGCATTTTTTTTAAACTCAGAACCCTGAAGGACATACTTGTTTGTCCTTTTATCAGAACTTATGTTGAGCCTGAGAGGGTTAAGAAGCTACCATTATTTTTCAACAACTGGGCATCATTTAATGAATTTACAACATTTTAAAGAATATTTCCGGAGTTAAACAAAACTACACATTGTCCCTTTAAACTGTTATCCTGAATTCAAGCAGCAAAACAAACTGCAAGAATACGGACAAAATTAATATAAAGATAATTCTCAGTGAGTGGAATAAAAAAGTACAAACATGTAAAGCAAACACAATCGTTTCCAGGGTGCCCCGACATGGAGAGGAGCCGCCTTTAACCAACGCAGCAGATGAATCAGTTATTTATTGGAAATCAGGATGATCTGATCATAACTACTAAAGAATAATCAGCCTAGACCTCACACAGCCAGACAAGATGTAAACACGTCCAACTCCTGGAGGTCAGGTTAAAATCCACGCATGTGAAGTTGCTGAAATATAGTGGAAACTTTTTAAAGTATAAATCAATCAAAGTGGCAGAACGGAGTTGAGCATGGAGCTGATGACTGACGTGTCTCAGAACAAAATGTTACTGAACCTTCAAACAAGCAGAATGTCTGGGAACAGATTTTCCTGCAGAACAAAAAGCTGCTGAGCTGCAGAGTGAACAGTGGAAAGGTTGAATTAGGTCACCAGACAACCTAGTTAGTTTAGTTAGTATTTTTAGATAAAAACCTTCTGGAGAACGGATCGGACCTGTTAGAACGTTCATGGATGAACACAAAACAAGCAAATAGTTTAAACGGCTGTCGGCAGGTTATTTTATTACAGTTGGCTGTTGAGTTTAATTATCCTGTTAACAGTGTTGGGAGTAAAGTAATTAATTACTGTAATGCATTGCTCTTTGCTGTAATGTGGTAATGTAAGGCATTACAGGGAAAGAAAATGGTAATATTTACTCGGTACAATTGTCAGTAACGTGGTAATTACAACGCATTTTTAAACCCAGAATCAAGATGTGGGTTTCCGAAAAATTCAAATTGCGGGAAGCCTGAAAAAAGATCCAGTATCTACATATATGACGTCATTTATGGACTCAGCTTTGCGGGCATTCTATGAGCAGAGAGGATGCAGCGGTAACGGCTCAAATACTCCAGCTGCGTCCGCGCGGCCCCTGTTATATTCACAAAATCACTCCACCACAACAAAGTCATTCATTTGCGATCGCTTATATCAGCCCATGTTCTCTGGTACTTCATGTACTTTTCAGCTGAGTTCATAATCTGTGCCCCGGTGATTTCAACTCACTGCTGCTGGAGCGCAGCGCACATTAAGCTTTATTTGCGTTCGGTAGATCCCTTTGGCTGATTAGTTAGAAAGTAGGAAATCTAGTTTACAGTTTTTCTGGAAGACGGAGAAAACATGCAGCATGCAGGAAGGTTAGAGAAAGGTCAGGAAATTATTCAAATAAAATCAAGCAAACAAAACAAAGTGCTTGAAAAGGAAAAAAGTAGGTAGACTTATTCCCAATACACATTTTTACCAGTGAAAAGCAATAATATATAAGCATTTAATATTTATACATGTGATAGAATCAGATCACCCCAGAAGTCAGTCCCACATCCAGGGCCGTATCAAGGCATTTGGGGACCAAGGCAAATAAAGGCTTGGAGCCCCCACCACCTCACTCCCTGCTCAGTTAATATAAGATGGCAGCGTGTTGAGAGTACAGTTTGTTGTTGCTTTTATTTAATAAACAATCATTTTAAAGCACTGTTATTATATCTGACTGTTTATAACAGCAATCCTAGCTCAGACACCACATCACCTTCCACATATATGTCATGAGCTCACTGAGCGTCACATTTCCAGATTCATACTGAAGTTGTTTTGGTGAAAGTGCCTTAGAGTAATGCAAAAGTTGTGTAATGCCATACATTTTAAAATCAGTAATATTGTAATGTAATGAATTACTTTAAAATGAGGGTAACAAGTAATAAATAATGCATTACAGTTTTGAAGTAACTTGCCCAACACTGTCTGTTAATGAGGCTGAATGAAGAATAAAGCAAATTTCTTCTGTGATTCTTTGTTTTTAGCTCTCAGATCTTTAACTCAAAATTACACCAGAGTCTGTTTCTCTTTTTGATTAATTAATAAGTTGTTTTAAGTGACAAACAACTAATTTTATTTCAGCTGTATATCAATGATCAGCCATCTTTCGAACAAAAGTTTATCCGAGAATATTTTTGGGCAACAAAAAGATTACCTTTAACGATATAATCTATTTTACTGGAACATTGCTGCTGAATAATAAAGTAAATAAAGGGTGCAGATCATTAATTATCGAAGCATAAAGGCAGGAGGCCCCCTCTGTTTAACTTTTAACATTTTGAATGTAGAATTTTGTTTTGGAAATATTTCATAGAACATTTATAGTTTAATTTGTAAATACATTTTTTCCCTCTTTTATTAAATAAAGGTTAATCTAGTCAAAAATCAACTTTATTCCCCCAAACCGAGGTCATTCAATGACGACAACGAACCACTTTAAACACCCCAGCTAGCCTTATACAGTCTGAAACACCTTCCAGCGAAACCAACAACCAAACGGCTCACATTTTAATAGATGTGTTTAACATTCACTGCAGTTGTACATTTCACAGACTTTCCTCTTCACACAGCCCTGCGGGTAAAACATCCTTTTGGAAAAGCTCCCTTTACTCACTCTAGCCTCAACCGAGGCGTGAGACAAAGAGAAGCAGGGTCAATAACTCACTGCTGGCTTTTATAGGCCTCTTATTCCAATAATCTTGGAGAAAAGCCATTTGTGAGAGGGACTCTGTATGAAAAGCCTGGAAAAATCAGCTCTTCTAACAGGAGTGCTGCTGCCCAATTGAAGGACTTTTTATTATGTGAAAATTTGGTCTTTGAAAAGAAGGCTTGACCCTCAAATGTCCTTAGTTTACAAAAACTTCACTGAAATGTCAGAACTGGAGCTGTTACATAAATCTAACACCTACAGATGAACCTGTGGTTGGTCTGAAAATGGATAAAAATGTTTTCAGATGAAACAGGTTTTTGATTTTCATGGCTGGAATTTCAAGAAAACCTGATATTTCTGACTGGCGCGGGAAAAACAGAAACTATCTTCCAATCTAAGCCCTGGGCAGCTGTTGACATTTCACAAGGTGGTCTGCTGAAACAGCTACAGAACACAACCCCCAACTCCGGTGTTTCTGCATTAGCGTTATAGCAGTGGCGTGTCCAGATCTTTTAAAATGGGGTGGCCCAGGTGAGGCACAACTTTGTGCATGGGTGGCGCCTATGGTTATGCTTTTTTGTTTTATCCCAAAGCGTTTTGTGGACAATGAAAAGCCTATTTAAAGGTGAATTAGTGTGGTGGCACCTGGGGTGGCTAATTAGATTCCAAGGGTGGCATGTGCTACCCCAGGCCACTCCCTGGACACGCCCCTGCGTTATAGCAGAACAATGTGTCACCAGTCAGATGTGGCATCTGAAGCCTCTGCTAGTAGGTCAGATTTGTTTTTTCTCTGGGATACGGCGACGAGAACGGACTTTGGATTACGGGAGAAGTTCAACCAAACTCCACCCCGCTAGCTGGATATCACCACTGGAGGTGCAGACATGTTTTAGACCATTTGACTCAGAAGACCCGCGACCCGATTTGGACATCGAGGAGGATTCTGTTCATCTTCAAAACCAAAATTGGTAGTTTGTTTACTTTTCTTAAATATTTCATTTCTGTGCTCCACCGTACGGTGGCCCTGAAGTGCAAACCACAAAAACAAATCACAAAACGCACAACAAATTGAAAACCACAAAAACAAAAAACAAACCAGAAAAGGTAGGTACCAATGCTGCAACAACAAGCATCACTGATTGGATGATGGATCCGTTGACCTTTTGAACCGGAAGTTGTTCTGCCGAACGTGGTTATGTGAAAGAGCAGTCAGCGGGTGTGTCCGAATCCACAGGCAGGATGCTTATGAGTACGGGTCCTCGCCGGTCTAGCAAGGCCGGGTCCTTGTCAGACCGCTAAGACCAGAACCCAACAGCTCTGAATTTGGACAGTCTAGCCTTCACCTCTACGGTGGCCCGTAGGTCCCGTCACAGCCGTGGCGGAAGCTACACGCAAAGGAAAAATGCTAAAGCTAGCGAAAATGGAGCAGGAATATTAAGGAGCTACAGCAGCTTCACGTCCATCAGCAGCGTTAT